>NC_091567.1:40311041-40328541 GCF_042767895.1 Penaeus vannamei
GTATATATATTTGTATATCCATACCTCTCTCTCTATACATATATATGCTATACATATTCATTCATCTATACCTATATATACATCACACAAATATATATCTAATTATGAACACACACACACACACACACACACACACACACACACATTTCCTGAATTTCAGGAAAGAGAGAGAACTAAAAAGGAAGGCGAAAAAAGTTATAATTCTAATAATACATACTCGTATGCACATATATATGTGTGTTTGAGTGTGACTGTAGACAACTTATGCACTTTTTCGGTGCATGTTAAATCTTGATATGCTCTATATAGGGATTGGCTTCTAAAGAATCCTGTTTAATGGCTAAGGATTTTATGATAAGTTTCCCGATATGAGAAGGCCGTTGTTTGGAGTCAAATGGGCACGCCTCTCTTACCAAGCAAAGACTTTCAGGACATAGCAGAAAAATCGCTAAGAATGAACCTCTACAGTGGACTGCAGCCTCGAGTATACCAACCACACACGCTGAAGCTCTGCACGGCCCCATGGTACAGATAAGGTACAACATTAGAAAAGTAGGTATTGAAATATTGTGTAAGAGATACTTGAAATATCCATTTTAAGATGAGTGAATGAATTATGGTATTCGCTTAGGTTAATTACGAATATTGTACGGATTCTTTCCAATATCTCCTTATGTGTAAGTTAATTTGGACAGAATGCACCTCAGATAATGATTATTTCTCCCTCTCTCTCTACTGTCTATCTATCTACACATATGTTAAGTTTCAAAATTCTTACACGGAACGGTATGGTGATAAAATAAACAATGCTTCGTCATACCACCTGGTATATGAAAGTTTTACGTGTGTTGCATTCAGCAGTTTAATATATTCCTCCTCTCAGAAAACTCAATAAACCTCCACATTTTGAGTAGAATTAAACGACAGTGACCATAGAAGCTTCTGTTTATTCCTGGAATTATTGCTTATACATTTTTAAAAGTTCCAGAACCATCAAATGAAACAAGTAAGCAAACAGAACAATCACGGAAAAATAGATTGCTATAGATATGACGCATGGAATTTTGTGCTTATAAGGCAAATTGTTACATAATGTAAATTGCCATGTGGCGAAGTGACTGTCATTGTTATGGGTTTAATTTCCTGTTGTATTTCGTTATAAGGTATGGAATGCACTTACTTGTAAGCTTAGTCCAATTAACCTTTGTTACTTATTAATTTATTATTATTTTTATTTATTTATTTATTTTTACTTCAAAGTACACTGGCATTGCCTATACTAAGTATCTTTTTCTGTCTCACCAGTGTCTCTGTTTTCTTTGCTTTATTGATACAAAATGTTTGACGTATTTGCCATAAATATCAACAAATACTTTGCTAATATTTTGTTAACTATAAGAAATATGAGCAAAAAAACTAAAATATTTGTTGTCTATATGGTAATAACTCATTAAGAAATCCACACAAAAACAACAGCAAACAGATAGAACAATATGAATGGAACGTACTTATTTCTTTACCATTTTATCATCTTAAGAAGTGTCTCTCTTAACCGAGAATGTACATACGGCTTTTTAGTAATATCATAGTTTCCCTTCAAACATGCCCAGTCAGGCACGTTAGCTTTATTGTTATGTATTTCTCTTACCATGAAAATAAAACTATTTGGCCAAGAGACACCATCCTGGGCTTTGCGGGACTTACATCGCCGTAAGCCCAGATAGACGGTGTTGCTGCGTCTCTGTAAACAACAGCTGCACCGTCAACAGTTTCAAGATCAATAGTCTGGTCTCCTTATACTGCACATTCTCTTCATTGTCATTGATTCCATAATGACACGCGTGAGAGTGGCTATTAGTGCATCAATGGGTATGGTTATCTATTGATTGCCCATAAAAGATGTATGAGAAACGGTTGTCATTTGTTATTTAGTGATAAGCGGAGAGTATTAATACATAAGACGTTCCATAGCCATTGGCCAAGCATAAGACAAACTTCAGAATACAGATGTAAAACTCGCCTGTATTTTGTTATTTGGATTAAATGTCGAGCAACTTGCTTCCTTCAGCCGAGCGTTTACTTGAACAAACAAGTAAATAAAAAAATAGCATAAACAGGTTACCACACCGTTTCATTCGTGTTATTTTGTTGCTCTCTTTAAATTAATGTGTTTGTTTCTAGACTAATGATGTGATTCTTTACTGACTGGTCACACTTGAACTCAAATTTACTCTATAGAACTTATACGTAGCCCACACATAGCATCAAATAAGATATATATGTAGAGCACACAGGATAATGCATAATGAGTATAATTAACTCACCTACATACACGACAATTATATAACTCAATACTACCATCTGTACCTCTTTCAGTATAATGCATATAGTGGATATGTAGCCAATGATGTATGGCCAGTATACAGTCCACCCCATTATATGAGTGACAAGTACATACAGCTAACTTCATAAAATGCATGATAAATATATACACAACCCACTAGTTCAGAGCTTGAGACATACTCAGTCCTTGATATGAGTATCCAATCTTCATAGAAGTCTGGATGTATATGTCATAAAGAATATGACAGATCTCGCCTCAGCTGGTTCGTAAATCTTGGGCAACTGTCTGAATGAAAAGTAAAATGATCAAAGCAGCCATCAAGAATCCGAGAATAGGTCCACTTGCATTTCACAAAAGCAGAGGAGATGGAGATGATGACAACTGCAGTAGAATCTGTTATCAGTAAGGTGATCTTAACGAAGTCTTCAGTAACGTGCTTACCCGACCTGAATACACACACACACACACACACACACACACACACACACACACACACACACACACACACACACACACACACACACACACACACACATATATATATATGCTTTGTACTGAAACGTAGAAAAAAGTGTAGCTTAGTGTGTTCATTTTACTAAACTTATTTATAATATACCTTTTCGGGCAATGACACGCTTACATTTTCACGTTGAAAATAAAGATAGATAATTAGTAAAAAAGTATAATACATATTCTTTATATAAATATATATTATGATACGAATTGCCTTCCATCGCGTCAACCGAATCTATACCATTAATATAAGTACACTACTGTGCAGGAAAAACAGTTTGAACCACTAACTTATCTTAACTTCTTAACTTATAACCTTTTTCTCAATACTGTTATGAGTATTTACCACTATCATCATTATCCTCACATCATAATTAACATCATCATCAATCACCATCATCATCATCATCATCATTATCATCATTAATGTTGTTTGTGTACACTCAATCACTCACATACATACACACACATCTATGTGTGTGTGAGAGTGTAGATGCACATACATATGTATATGTATATATATTATAATATAGATCTACAGGGGATTTGTTAGCCAATTACATGTATCTACACACATTTACTATTCAAAACAGCGACAAAGTTTAACCAAAGTCTAACATTACACAAAATCTACCAGCTGCTCCATCAACTCTCTTACACACTTCCAGAACTTTCGGAATCTAAAGGCTGCGCTCCGACTTGTAGAAGGATCACGAGATAAGTGACTATTGTCCCAAAAACCTAGAGAGAGAGAAAAAACAGCAACAATTTTAATGATATTAAATGTATTGGAATGGTGAAGGCAGTTGTAAAATGAATGAGAGAGAAAAAGAAATAGAAGATAGAGAACACGGACACGGAAGAGGAATTACAGTTTGTATATATATATATATATATATATATATATATATATATATATATATATATATATATATATATAGCGATATGACCATATGTATATGAATTTAAAGTCAGAAAAGCTCAAGATTAATGAACATGGGACCGGGTAGCTAGAGATATTATCTTCCAGTGATTTTTTTTTTTATCTTTTCAACGAATTTCAAGTCCTATTTTTAACTTCTTTGGTGCATTGATTCCTTAATCTTATTATTAGATCGTAAATTCTGATTAAAGAAACAGAAGCTTTTTTTTCTGATTGCATTCAAAATTCCATGAATCTCTCTAAAGATCTTCCTTAACCCCCTTAAACATGAAGCAAAACCTCGTAACTGGAAATAACATGAAAATCTTTAGCAACGAACCTGTACAATGGACCTGTAGCCTAGAGTGTACCATTCGCACATGTTGAAACTCCGCAGTGGCGAGATAGCACAGGTGAGGTGGAACAGCTGTCGGGATTATTTTATTCTGTTTATGATACTCTTAAAGCATCCATTTCAGGGAATTGTGGTTGAATGATATTATTCATGCCTTATGTTTATATATGTATATATGTATATATATGTACATACATATATAAATATATCTGTGTGTGTGTGTGTGTGTGTGTGTGTGTGTGTGTGTGTGTGTGTGTGTGTGTGTGTGTGTGTGTGTGTGTGTGTGTGTGTGTGTGTGCAGCGCGCGTTTGTGTGTAGATACAATGTAAAAAAAAAAAAAAAAAAAAAAAAAAAAAAAAAAAAAAAAAAAATCAGATTCACACGAACTTAAACTGAATCACCTGAGGTTCGTGATAAAAATCGCCTCTCACCTGCATTTTCATTTTCGGGTCGGATGTCGAGCAACTCGCTTCCTTAAGCCGAGCGATGACGCTGTTTATCTAAAAGGGATGCAAATAAACCTAGAAATTACGCGAAGTTACATCCAGACTATTTTGTTGATCCTTCGCTTATGAAAAAGTTTGCAGTCTAAGCATTAAGTTGATGTTCATTCAGACTAAGGGGATGTAACGCTTGCTATGCATGTTTTAACGTGTTTAAACTACATGAAAAACAGTACATAACACATAAATGGAGTGCTTTTAGTTTAATGCATAATAAGTGTATGTAATCTAGAAAGTCTAAAAGCATGGCAAGTATAGGTTAAATGGCATCGTACATAACAAATACACGTAGCCTAAATAATGTATACAAGTACAATGCATGGCAAATAAAATGGATGATATTTATCCATCATGGACTTGATGTGTGCCATATGCGCAAGGTCTGAGACATTTATAGTCCCTGATGCCTTTATATATTGTACCTATAAGACTATACATGTCGAATCTCGCCTTACCTGGTTTATAAAGCCCTGTGCAACTGTGTGAATAAAAGTTAAAATGCTCAAAACCATCGCCAATAATCCGTAGGTGGCTCCACTTGTCTTGTATTTCATAAATGCGGCGAAGATGGAGGTCGTGACAACTATAGTACAGTCTATCGTTAGTAAGGAGATCGCAACGAAGAAGTACTCAGTCAGCAAGTCACGTGCTTTCCCGACCTGAAGAAAAGATTTTTGAGTCGATATTTCTTTAGTTATAATAATCATAATGTATACCTGAGTTTTTTATTTATATATATATATATTTATTTATTTATTATCATTATTTATTATTTATTTTATTATCTTAATGTTTTTCTTTCTTTTTCTTTTACCAAATCCATATAATTCTAAAGAATGTTTCTTTCCATATTCAAATATAAAAAGACAAGTGAGCAAAATGACGACCAAATGTAATACACAACAAAAATGCCTACTTAGTGTTTCTAAATAAAAAGAAAGTTGTGATTCCGAATTGATTCATAAATATTACTTACATCCCGGATCTCCTGCTCGAGATGGAGCAGCGGAGACGTGCCTTCAATATGACAATTTCCCCTAACGTTGGAGACACCAGATAGTCCGTTGTGAGATGAAAAGGCGTGATTAACTGAATCAAGCAGCCGTTTTGATAGCATGGACAGTGTCTCCTTGAACAAGATTAATAACGTGGCGCTGGTGAGATAAACCGACCAGTCATGTATGCCCAGAAAGATCTTCTCTACGGTTGGTATGTGTTCCATGCCAGCATAAAAGTAAACTGTATGTGTATGCAAGAACAGGCAGACTGCTATCAATACAAAATCACAGACATGAATTTGGTCGCAAGTGCGAGGTGCATTTACTAACCACTGCTGCGTAAGTAGGACCATTTTCTTGCTATTTAGCAAAATTGAAACCTGGCAACACCAAAAGACAACCGGTACTGTCATTACTGCATGACCAAAAGCACTGCTACCTACGTCATCACCTATAAAGCCACGAAGAACATCCGTTATCAAGAGAAAGGCCAAGCATGCCTTGAGAATGGCCAGAAACACAGACCACATCAACAGCGGAATGCTAAGCTGCATGACGCATGAAGACCCGGGCTCAGTGTAGGGGAAAAGACCGAGGAACCGCAACAGAGTCCTCAGGAGGCGAAAACGAACTGGTTCCTTCCTTTCCATCCTCAAGTAGTTAGTTCCTTCCCAAGACAGGTCTGCGCGTCTTCCTAGTCCATCCGCCGAGCACGACTGACTGGTAAGAGCTGCGGTTAAAAGTGCATACCTTACTGACGTTGATGCATTACATCAATTACATACGGTAAGTAATTTACAAGTTGATTACAGCGTTGTTTCATTTGTTATATACATCATGAGTCATGCTACTTTACAAGGACTTTCATCTTGTATATATATATATATATATATATATATATATATATATATATATATATATATATATATAAATGAATATAAATACATACACATGTATATATATACTTATATATATTTATGTATTATATATATTATGTATACATGTATACATATATATGGATATATATACATATATATATACACATGTATACAGTTTTGTTTTATACCCTTCTATCTATATACATATATGCATGTATATATATATATATATATATATATATATATATATATATATATATATATATATATATATATATATATATGATGAACACGCACACACACACATATATATATTCATATACTGTATATATATATATATATATATATATATATATATATATATATATATATATATATATATATATATATATATATATATATATATATATATGATGAACACGCACACATACACATATATATTTATATTCATATACTGTATATATATATATATATATATATATATATATATATATATATATATATATATATATATATTTAACCAGACTTCTTTCAAACGTTTTGGGTTGACTTCACCCATCTTCACTGAACAAAAACTAAAATGACATAAAAGGAAAAAGTTGAAGAAGAGAGACTGGAACAAAGAAGAACCTGCATCCTTCAGCCAAGGCAATGGAGGAGTGGACCGTTTTCTGCCGAACCCAGAAAAACTTTCCTTAACTGCAGTCGTCGAACTTCGAAGTGGGGAGCGGAGGATATGAATTTAATCACTAACGTTGCAAAAAAAAAAAAAAAAAAAAAAAAAAAAAAAAAAAAAAAAAAAAAAAAAAAAAAAAGATATATAAGAAAAGATAAACAATAAAATAAAATCAAAAATAAGAAAAAAATAAAATCAAAAATAAGAAAAAAACAAAAATAAAATCAATGTTGACGAACTAAGCGTTGACCTTCAATTCAATTGATCAAACCCAATATTCATTCAGACATTTCGGGTGGAACTTCCTCCTCTTCTCATCTTCCTTCTTCTCTATTTCTTGTTCCTCTCATGATTAGTGAACTTTCTAAACTCGAAGGTGAGACTGACCTTCATGACCTTCATTTCCAGGTTCGCACTCTAATAACCTCGATTAAAGTCTGCAAATGCGGACTGTAATTTGCTGATTGATTGCAGTGTCATTATCTTGCTTAATTCCTGGTCTCTTGCCTTGATGGTCAGATATTACTTTTAATTGCATCATCGGAATTAGGATTAGTGACTATGTATATATACATACATTCATATACATGTATGTATATGTACATATATATATATATATATATATATATATATATATATATATATATATAAATATGTGTGTGTGTGTGTGTGTATGTGTGTATGTGTGTGTGTGTGTGTGTGTGTGTGTGTGTGTGTGTGTGTGTGTGTGTGTGTGTGTGTGTGTGTGTGTGTGTGTGTGTGTGTGTGTGTGTATGGAAAAAGGAGGGTTGCTTTACAAGATTTCTTTTCCAGAACAATGCTTATATCTAAAGTCATTTATGAAAAGTCTTTGGTCTGTCGGGGAAATGCAAAGCCAATGAAATGATACAATGTAATATATTTGTAAATCTCAAAAATGGACGATGAGAACCGCGACAAATACAGTTGCCTGCCTTTCCTGAACATCGAGGATGACACCGTGTTGTTATTCATTGTAAAGGATTTATGAAGAGCCGTTAAAACGAGACAGAATGTCTTAGGTCTCAGATCATGTAAACGTCCCAGGGGCCATCATTACTAGAAAAATAATATATATATATATATATATATATATATATATATATATATATATATATGTATATATATATATATATATATATATATATATATATATATTCATATATATATATATATATATATATATATATATATATATATATATATATATATATATATATATATATGTATATATATATATATATATATATATATATATATATATATTCCCAGAAGAAATTAAAAATACCTTTCGTTAATTTCTCCTCTGACGATCATCACTTTCATAACAAGCTAAAGGTCACAGATCTATTTCATCAACAAAATTTTTAAGATTAAAAGAAAAATCACCACGAACTTCAGCAGGAATTTTTATAGATATTATTTAAGAAATACCCGGTTATTTCTTGAAGTGAACAAGCATAGTCTAATCTAACATTTGTATCTTCTAGCATGCTCTTTGTAACATGTTTGTAACGTGTCTAAAAAGTGTTAACTTTTCAAAACCGTCGATATTTGGGGAAAAATACAGTAACAATATAATGAAAATGAACCAGGAAGCAAAGACTTAATCGACGCAATCAATGTGGCAAATTAAAATGATTTATTTCCAAGGTCCGTACCGCTTCGAGGACCCATTTAGGACTGCCAGTGTGAAACGTGTATTTCTTATCACTATTACAATTGTTGTGCTAATCAACTGCTTATGAAATATGAATGTTGAGATAATGTAGGATGATTACCATGTTGTAACTATGGCTTATGCGTGCGATTTTCTGGTCGTATGCATGTTGGTCTATTACTTTTAGATGTGTAAGTGTTTTATCCTTGGAGCTAAAAATTTGTAATATAAACCTGTAATATTTGCATTCAGAAAGAGGTCATTATGACGCCTGTTACGTTTTCTATTATTTTGTATCCAGTTGTTCACTTCCTACGTCATCATCTTTGAATTACGAATAATTACCACGGGTCACTAATAGAGCAACAGCTGATGAGAGACACTTGGGAGACCTTTGACGAAGAGTCGGATCGGTATCTCGAGCTGTCTGGCAACACCTCCAGCTGTTCAAGGTGTCCCAAGTGTCTCTGAATAGGAACGAACTGGTTTTTCAAATTCACATTCATATTCGCTCAGTTTCAGATGTGTGAACGTGACGTAAAATATGTGGAAAGGAATTTTTTTTTTTTTTTTAGTTCTGTATTATTTACTTATATGGTATACAATACTTTCATTACTAATACCTAATCTATATTATCAATACAAGTACACTAATGTGCCGAAAAATAGTTTGAACCACTAATTCATATTAACTTATATTTATTCCATTATCATCATTACTGATATTGTTATTATCATCACCATTACCTCTATGATCATAATTAATAATAATAATATTGTCGTTTTGTCTGTGCACACACACAAACGCAAAGAAACCCACAGACACACATACGCGTGTGTGTGTTTAGTACCTATATATATATATATATATATATATATATATATATATATATATATATATATATGTATGTATATATATATATATTATATATATATATATATATATATATATATATATATATATATATATATATATATATGTACATACATTAATCTGCGTGTGTGTGTGCGCACACGCCCGCACGCGCACACACACACAAATATTGTAATATAGCATTTTTTTCTCTTGTTACATACATTTAATACATTTGGTATTTGCTTTTCAAAAAGCGACACACAGTTTTACCAAAGTCTATCATTACACTTCATCTACCAGTGTTTGCTTCCTCAACTCTCTTATTTACTTCCATGACTTTCGGGAGGTAAAGGCTGCGCTCCGACTTGTAGAAGGATCACTAGATAAGTGACTATTGTCCCCAAAACCTGAAAAAAAAACAATATTGTATATACTTCATGTACTGAAATAGTGAAGACAGATGTGAAGTAAGTAATAATGACAAGAAAATAAATGTGCTAGACAATACAGATGTGAAAAGAATCGGAAAAATATAAGTGACAAGAGTTAGAGTTAAACACCAATAGCAATTTGGATGTTTCACGCAGGAATATTGTGGGACCCAATGGAATATGAGTTAGCGGATATGACTTCAGGGATATGTTTTTAAAGTTAAAGATTAATGAACATGGAACATGGGTGGTTAGTCATAAGTATCTTCCAGTGAGAGTATGAACTTTTCTGGTGCATTGATTCTTTAATCTGCTTAATAAAACGTGCATTCTGATTAAAAATACAGAGGCAGTTGAAAGTACGAAAGCTGTTTCTCTGTTGTTTGTGACATATTTTGACATGTTCCAAATGCTTTGACACAAAAGTTGATTTACTAAATCGTGTCTTATTATCATTATTTATATTATCATTATCATTATTATTATCACCATTATTTTCCAATGGTTCTCAATGCTTTGGCTCTTTTGTTTACTCTCAAAATTACATGTCTTTCCAAGTAAAGTTATTTCACAACCCTCAGGAATGTAAAGCAAAGCCTAATTACAGAAAATAACATAAATATCTTTAGCAACGAACCTGTACGATGGAACTGTAGCCTAGAGTGAACCACTCACACATGTTGAAACTCTGCAGTGGCGAGACAGCACAGGTGAGGTGGAACAGCTGTCGGAAAGATCATGATACGAGCATGTTTATGATGATCTTAAAACATCCATTTTAAGAGACACGTTGATGTACCACAATATTATACATTTCTTACGACTTAGACCTGTGCATACACATACACACATACACAGACACACATGAATATATATCCTACTTCATATGAAGGTTCTAACTCAAACGAATTAGTTTACTAGACTCATCATGATAAGGTGCATTTTTATACAAACTATTGATTCTTTAATAGCTGGTAATTACTATGTTTGTCTTTTATTGCATCAGTTGATAATTATTCGAATGTTTACTTATTGATTGCCAGACACACACACACACACACACACACACACACACACACACACACACACACACACACACACACACACACACACATCCATAAATACACACACGCACACAAATGTATGCGTGTCTGTCGGTCTGCCATTGCGTCTCTTTCTCTCTGTATATATATTTAACCTTTTTAGACCCGACATGGATTAATATGCAATATTATAGACAATTTCTGACAATTTCTGATAATCCATATACATAGATAAAGATGTAAAAGATAGTTATTGATGGATAAATGGATAAAAATAATGTGTATAAAGACATGCGAGGCTTCACATAATGCAATTTGCATGGTCAGAATAAGCAAAAAAGAAAACATGTCTAAAATCATCTTCTAAGTATGGGTGTGAAATAGAAATGACATATATATATATATATGTGTGTGTGTGTTTGCTTGTTTACATGTATTTTATATATACATATATATGTGTGTGTGTATATATATATATATATATATATATATAATATAAATATATAAATATGTACGTATAAGTATATATACATATAAGTATATATATAAATTAACCTTGATCTGAATCACCTGACCCCCGTATTGAAAAAAGCGCCTCTCACCTGCATTTTCATTTCCGGGTCAGATGTCGAGCAACTTGCTTCCTTCAGCCGATCGACGCCGCTGTTTATCTGAAATAAACGCAAAAATACATAAAAAAAAACTGCGACAGGTTACAGCAGTATTTCTATCATATATGCCTATCTAGTCTATGTTGATCATTATTCTATGCATAGGTATGGAGTTTTAGCATTAAATTGATAATAATTTAGATTAAGTGCATAAAAAAGTTTACTCTACAATCTCGGTTTATTCAAATCGTTAAACAATACATGAAAAAATACAAATAAATGCAGTGCCTTTATTTGTAATGCATGGCAAGTATATGTATACCAGCAGGCATGGCAAGTATAGTTCTCAAAGCATGGGAAGTATAGTTCATGTGAAGGATATATAGCCTGCGTATGGTTTTTAAAAATAAAATGCCCGACAAATAAAATGCATAACATTTACGTACATTTTACAAGTAATGCGCATAAGAAGCATATATAGTCCACACGTTAATAGTTTACCTAGAAAACTTTTTGTAACGTCAAATCTCTCCTTACTTGATTTACAAAGCCTTGTGCAACTCCGTGAAGGAAAATAAGAAGGCTCAGAGCCATCATCAGGAATCCGAAGGTGGCTCCACTTGTCTTGTATTTCATAAAAGCAGCGAAGATGGAGGTGATGACAACTACAGTGCAGTCTATCGTTATTAAGGAGATCGTAACGAAGAAGTACTCAGTCAGCAAGTCACGTGCTTTCCCGATCTGAAGGAAAGTTCCTTTGATTCATATTGGTTAAGTTTTGATAATGATGTGCATATTGGAGGTTTCGAACAAATGTATTTAATTCTAAAAATTACTTTAATATCATTCTCTAAAAACACAAGACCAGCGTTGGAATCAAAGTTATGAGCAAAACATTTTACCTGCAAAACTAAGATTGCTTACCTAGGGATTCTACTTACATCACGAATCTCCTGTTCGAGATGGAGCAGCGGAGACATGCCTACAGTATGGCAATTTCTTTTATCGTTGTTGACATCAGATTGTCCGTTGTAAGATGAAATCTTCTGATTAACTGAATGGAGTAACCGTTTTGATAGCACGGAAAGTGTCTCCTTGAAAAATACTAATAATATGTGGTTGTTAAAAGACACTAACCAGTTATATATGATCAACAAGATCCTCTCGACGATTGGCATATGTTCCAGCGTCACAAAATAGTAAACTATAAGTATTTGCAAGAACAGGCAAACTGCCATCATCATAACATCACCAACACTTAAACGGTCGCAAGTACGAGGTGCGCTTACTAACCACTGCTGCGTAAGTAAGACCATTTTCTTGCTATTTAGCAAAATCGAAACCTGGCAACACCAAAAGACAACCGGTACTGTCATTGCAGCGTAGCCAAAAGCTCTGCTACCTACGTCATCACCTGCAAAGCTATGAAGAACATCCGTTATCAGGAGAAACCCCAAGCATGCGTTGAGAATGGCCAGAAACACAGACCACATCAAGAACGGAACGCTAAGCTGCATGACGCCTGAGGACCCGGGCTCAGTGTAGGGGAAAAGACCAAAGATCCGCAGCAGAGTCCTAAGGAGTCGAAAACGAACTGGTTCCTCCCTCTCCATCCTCAAGCAGTCTGTTTCTTCTTCGTCTTCCTCCTCTTCTTTCCAAGCCAGGCCAGCGCGTCTTCCTTGTCCAACTGCTGAGCGCGAGGCCAAGACTAACCGGTAAGAGCTTCTGTTCTTACCCTACTGACCTTAATCCAATCTATCAATTAGACATGGTGTACAATAGACCAATTGATTAAGGCGTTCCTTTATTCATGGTCCTCATAAGTCTTGACACTTTAATAAGAGTTTCATTTTAGAGATGGGTTGCTTGTACGTGAATATCATTTTGATGCGAAGTTAAACACATAAATGCATACATATGCAATATACGATATACATATACATACATAAATGTATATATGAATATTATGTACATATATGAATAAATAAATAAATGTATGTATATACATATATGAATAAATATATATCTATATACATATATGAATAAATAAATAAATATATGTATATACATATATGAATAAGTAAATATCTATATACATATATGAATAAATATATAGATATATGTATATACATACACCCAATATGTATACATATATGTGTGTGAGTGTGTCTGTGCACTCGCGTGTGTATGTATACATATGTATATTTATATCATATCTATCTATACATCTATATATATGTACATATACATATATGTATATATTCATATATCCTTACCTGTATATATGTATATGTATATACACATATGTATACATATTTATTTATCCTTACCCCTGTATGTGTGCGTGTGCATGTATGTATGCACACAAACACACAGACACACATATATGTGTGTGTATATGTATATATATACATATATATATATATATATATATATATATATATATATATATATAATGTATGTACTAATTATATATGTATATATGTATGTATATATATATATATATATATATATATATATATATATATATATATATATATATATATATGTATATATGAATTGCAGACACACAAGTATTTGTATACACCCGCCCACAAGTAGATAGTTATAGAAATATACACGTACGTATTTCTATGCACATATATATCAATTTATATATATTCATATACGTGTGTGTGTGTATGTATGAATGTATAATATATATATATATATATATATATATATATATATATATATATATATATATATATATTCACATATGTGTGGTTGTGTGTGTGTATATGTATATACATATATACATAGTTGGATATTTAGATATATATATGTATGTATTTTTACACTTATTACATGCATGTTCTACGATCGTCTTTTTCTACATAGAGATAATCTAAAGGAAAATATGAATTCAATAATCATTTCTAGAATTTTTGTGAATTACAGGGTCTTCTCCGATTTGCAGAAGGATTACCAGGTAAGTGACTACGGTCCCCAAAACCTGAAATGGAAAAGAAAAAAAGTTTTTTCAGTTTCTTTTTTTGTTTATATCCTACAGCTTTTTTCAAATATGAATATAAGACACACACACACACACACACACACACACACACACACACACACACACACACACACACACACACACACACACACACACACACACATATGCTTATAGGGATTTTTTTTTTTTTTTTTTTTTTTTGACTAGTATAATGCCAAAGAATTTTGATAATCCTGATTTGGGGAGGCCCTTGATTGGAGTCGAATAGGCATGTCCCACTCTCAAGGTTTGTCTAAAATCATGAGCTTACCATGCAAAGCCTTCTTTCTAGACATAGCAGATAAAAATCTTTAAGAACGAACCTCCACAATGGACTTGTAGCCTAAAGAATACCAACCACACATGCTGAAGCTCTGCAGCGGCTCCATGGCACAGGTAAGGTAGAACAGCTGTAGGAAAGAAGGTAATGAGATATTGTGCAAGATATACTTAAATTATCCCTATAAAGGTGTGTGGTTGAATTATGGTTTAATTAAGAATAATGTATAGATTTATTCCTAAAACCTCTCATACGCAAGTTAATTTGGACAGATTTGACAGGATGGATCTAAGATACTGAAAATCTCTCTCGCTCTCTCTCTCTGTCTCTCTGTCTCTCTCTCTCTCTCTCTCTCTCTCTCTCTCTCTCTCTCTCTCTCTCTCTCTCTCTCCTCTGTATTTATCTACACATGTATTTTATTTCAAAGTTCTTATAGTGAACAATATGCAAATGATGAGTTTGTCGTACCACCTGCCGTTTGAAACTTTAACTTTTGAAGGATTCTACAGTTTGACATATTCCTCCTCTCGGTAAACCACAGTATTTTGTGTATGATTAAACGACAGTGGCCGTGGGAGCTTCTGCTTATTCTTGGAGTTATTACCGATACGTTTTAAAATCACAGAGACATCAAACCAAACAGGTAAGCAAATAGGAGTAATTAAGAATAATAATAATAAAAAAAAACAGTCCATTACAATAGAAATTAGGTTTTATGTTTCTATGGTAAAGTGACGTCATAGCTCAATTTGCCTAACCCACTTGTATTACATTATAGTGTCTGATATGCATGAATGTATGCCTGTATATTCTTCTTTATAAGCTGTTTCCACTTGCTTTTCTCTTGTTTTAATTCAGAATAGATCTACATTGATTCTACAAAGTAATGTTTTTTCTTTAACCAGAGTGTTTTCTTTTTAATCAATAAGAAATATAATACAACTAAAAGCGAAAAGCAACCACTTTTTCTACACGAAGATAGAACAAAACAAAACTAAAAATAGATAAACAAAAACATAAAAACGAACAAAACAACATTAGAGCAATATATAATTCTTTATTTTTCTTAGGGTGTCTATCCAAAGCGAGAATGTTTATATGGCTTTAATATCAAATAGCTTGACCATAATATATTGCAAATTGTCTCCACCGCCATTGATTCCATAATAACACATCAGTCTGGCTATTGCTGCATCGATGTATATTATTCTTATTTATTGGCTGTAGATAAAAGTGTATGAGTAAACAGGTATTTGATATTTGATAATAAGCGGAGAGTAATGATAATAGGAAGACGTTTCATACCTAACGACTAAGCTTAGGATACTTGTCTTTGTGTTTTTGCATGCATTGCGTACATACAGGGGGGGGGGGACATTTACACCAACTCCATTTCCAGAGAAAAACTCGTGAAAAAATGACAAACTTCAGAAAACATGAAGACTCGCCTGCACTTTGCTATTCGGATCAGATGTCGAGCAACTTGCTTCCCTCAACCGAGCGACACCAGCGTTCGCCTGAAACAAATAAACAAATAAATTCCAAAAACAGGTAATCACACCGTTTCTTTGAAATTCATGCTCTTATTTAAAGCTTTTGAACTTTTTGACTGGCCACACGCTGGTCAAATTCACTATGTGAAAAATATATGCAACCCACACATCGTAATAAATAAAAAACACACATGTATAACACATAGCTTAATACATAACGAGTATAAGTTACTCACCTACGTTAATACATAAGTATATAAATCATATTTTAAACTACAATACAAAAATCTGTACCCCCTTCAACATAATGCATGCCGTGTATACGTAGCCAGTAAGTGTGATGTATGACAGGTATACAGCCAACCCATTAAATACATGGCTAGTGTATAACAGCTAACTCCATGAAAAACGTGAAAAGAATGTCTACAACCAGTATAATGCATAAGACACATACTTAGACCTTAATATGAGTTCCCAGACTGCATCATAAGCAATATGGCAGATCTCACCTTACCTGGTTTGTAAAATCTTGGGCAACTGTGTGAATGAAAACTAAAATGCTCAGAGCCGCCACCAGGAATCCAAAGATGGCTCCACTTGTGTTGTATTTCATAAAAGCAGCGAAGATGGAGGTGATGACAACTACAGTAGAGTCTGTCGTTAGTAAGGTGATCATAACGAAGAAGTATTCCGTCAACAAGTCGCGTGCTTTCCCGACCTGAAGAAAAGTTTTTTGATTTGATATGTTTATTTTGCATCATATAAACCATGCTTGTTCTACTACATTTGCGAAATATGTCATTATTTCGATACGAAAACATCAATGCAAGACCGAGGTTATGATTGCAAATAGAGCAATAAATAATACTTACATCACGGATCTCC
>NC_091567.1:40338541-40341041 GCF_042767895.1 Penaeus vannamei
TCCAATGTACATATATCGAGGCGGTGTTTCAGTGCTCCTAACTTGATGGGTATTTCAACAAATGGGTAATTTTATTAGTTATGTATGTGCAACTTGTTTGTATATGTATTTATACACATAGAAACAGAAAACATCATTCAAGAATATATACTAACCTACATGCATGTAGACATGCATACATACAAACATATAGACACACACACACACACACACATATATATATATATATAAATGGAGAGAGAGAGAGAGAGAGAGAGAGAGAGAGAGAGAGAGAGAGAGAGAGAGAGAGAGAGAGAGAGAGAGAGAGAGAGAGAGAGAGAGAGAGAAACAGACAGAGACAGAAATACACGCACACACATTCATACACACACATATATATATACACACACAAATAGGTGTATGTACATATATACACACAATTTTGTGCGCAGACACTCACACACGCACGCATATATATATATATATATATATATATATATATATATATATATATATATATATATATATATATATATATATATATACATACGGTGAAAAAGGGAGAGAGAGAGAGACAGAAAGACACAAAGACAGACAGACACAGGGGCGGCGCTAGAAAACTTTTTTGGGGGGGGGGTCGGGAGCAAGGTTACCGAGTAACATTTTAAAAATTAAACCCCACACTTCATACTTTTTAATATCTTGTTTCGAAAAGGACTAAATTGAAATGAAAAAATGAAAACTTCATGAGTTACAAAACATGATCATTGATTTCTTAAATTATGCCGACCACCAAGTTTGCCGAGCAAGCTAAATATATATATATATATTTTTTATTCTGCCGAGTGAAATGATGACTTGTGACCTTTGGGAGGGTGTCGCACCTCCCTCCCCCCCCCCCCCCCCGTGGCACCGCGCCCGGACAGACAGCTAGAGACAGAGAGAAAGAGAGAGCTAGCGGTAGCACACAGTTGATTTTAGACAAAAGATTAGCCTAATTTCGCTTGCAATATCTAGAATTACTTTATATTCATCGTCGTTGTAAATCCAGTTGTTATGGCACTAGATGTCCTAGAATTATCACACATAATATTTCCTACACAAGAAAAGAATAAAAATCTTTTCTTACAAACTAACAGTATTCATAGGTTATGAATATGTGCCCAATATATTTACTACTAAGAAGATTTGTTAACGGTAGTTATGTTGTAGACAAAAATGGAAAAGGGTTTAATATCCCCACATAGTCAGAAAACATAAGAACACGACAACATCGAATTTACCGAAGTGGTCATTACTTAAGGTGCCGTCACAGTAGAATTTTTTCCGCCATTTTTTTTTTTTTTTTTAACAATTTTCTGAAATTTTGTACATTTTTGAGTGAACTGTCGATCTTCCAGTCAGATGATAATGATCGTTTCCGTCTGAAAACCTTTCCGTCAACTTTTCCAGCCAAGCAAAGTCAGATCAAGAGCTATATTCGAGAAAGTCTGTATTTATGTTAAATAAAATTGTAAATAAGTTGACGCAAAAAAGTGCTAGTGTGACACGGCCTTTAGAGAGGCATTTAACAGCCACTACTGAGTAAGGACGACCATCCTCTTACTATTTTTACTAAAACTGAAACTAAACAAGTGAAAATTACTAACGGCCTTGTCGATAATATGTAACCAAAAGCACTGTTAACCACATCATCTAACAAAGAGACTGGAATAAGAAGAACAATCATAGACGCATGAAAACAAACACAATCTGAATGTGTAGAAACAAAGACCCAATCAAGAATGGACTGTTAAGCTACAAGACACGTAGAGAATCAAGCTGTAGGGAAAGAAGACAGCTGCACTGTAGCAAGGTTCTAATGAATATTAAATGGTTTCTTCCCTTCTGTCCTTCCTAATGTCTTTTTATAAGTATTATTATTATTTTTAACTGCCTTGTTTACCCTCAGAGCACGAAAGCGAGACAGCTTAATGAGCAACAGTTCAAGAAGTTAACCGTACGAGCCTTCATAAGTGTAATTGACCATTTGATTATATATTAGGTAGTTAATTATAGTTAATCCTTTCCACGACCTGAACTGCTGTTATTGAAGGATTATGAAATTAATCACTTAAATTTTAGATTTACATAAAATAAATAAAACGTGTAACTAAGGTGGGACTCAAAAAGAATCCAGCTAATAAAATTTTCATTATATTCACACCGACCAACTGAAAAAAAAAAAAATATATATATATATGTGTGTATCTATATCTGTACATTTATATATACATTTATATTTAATACATTAAAAAATACCAATACACCCCCCATATATATACATACACACAAGCACACACATGTGTATGTGCTTTCGTGCGCGCGCGTGTGTGTGTACGTGTCTCATCATAGAAATTATTTGTCCAGTCACGCCCTCTGGTATAACTGTCACAGCCAAGTCAAGAGCATTAAAGCGAGAGCACCGCCCCCTTATCGTCTACGTCAAAGGAGCAAACAACCCTCTCATCAAGGAGCGTAT
>NC_091567.1:40351685-40356685 GCF_042767895.1 Penaeus vannamei
ATAATCATTTCATGAATATATATTATAAACTTGAGATGCATTGTAAGTGACTATCTTCCCAAGGAAATATGAAAAAATAAAGACCCGTAATTATTATGCTTTCAAGGGTCATTAACCTTCTCATTTTTTCGTTTTTTTTTTCGCGAAATTCTTTAAAACAAATCGTCAGCTGCAGAAAAGATATGGATGACAATGAATATCTTCAAAATACAAGAGGTGTATTTAATCAGTTTTTAATACATCTTCGTGAGAAATACATGAATTTCTCATGAAGATACACTCGAAAGAATATATTAGAAACCGGATAAATACATTTCTTCTAGTATGAAGACACTCTTTCTCATTTATACCTCTTCTTCATTTTTCAACATGAATATGAATAGTCACATTTGCGTCACGCAGTACCTGATCGAATCCCTTCTCGGTTGAAGACTCTACTTCTCGGACACTACGCTAAGTCAAGAGTAAGCGCCGTATTGAAGGACATTTGGCAAAACACGATAAGGCCAAATAACAGGGGAGAGTGGGAAACAGACCGTGCTAAAGTGTTATACAGATCTGACTTCATTTCGATGAAATCTACGAAAAGCGATGTGTCAAGACTCCTGAAACGCATTATCGCTCTATGACAAAAATGGTGATTAACAAATTACTGTCTTTTTTGCACGAATCGTGAATTGTATATGCATTTAGTTATAGAAAGCATAGGTGTAAATAAGACGCGATCTTAACCTAAATATCTTTATATCGATATGAATACACTTTCAATATAATAAGAGAGAGAGAGAGAGAGATGATGTGTACAATATGAAATTAGTATACAGTACTTCTTTCAACGTGTCAAGTGTCCCCAACACAAACATCTAACACCTGTGCCTTACATAATAACTTGATCACACACATCTATTAAGCAAATAACCAAGACATTATGGCAAAATATCACAAAAACTAGCCCCACCCATGACAAAGAAATGTATAATGAACTTTCCTCCCAACATCTAGGCCAGACAACAATTACACAGTATGAGTATACGATTTTACATAAAGGGGACCGTCAGTTTTTTTTTTTTTTCCGAAAACCAGATGGTCACCTTTAAGCGTTATTTTATCATCATGAGAGGCCTGTACCGTGACGACTGAAACACCATGCTATGTATAAGTATGGTGAATAGTTCATGAATCGACAAATCTTTAGAGAATTAGTTATTCAAAAAGTTTTACGTAATAAAATCTATCTATCTGTCCATTTATTTATCTATAAATCAGTCTATCTATCTATCTATCTATCTATCATTCTATCTATCCATCCATCCATCTATCTATATATCCATCTATCCATCTACCAATCTATCTATCTCTTATCTATCTTACTATCTATTCATCCATCCATCTATGCATCTTTACATTTGTCAGAAATACAGAAATATGTTTAAGAAATATTCTCTCCTTTAATCATCTGTCAAGGGAGATTATTGATCAAAACGAATAGCATGACTGCCTGGTCTTGCCTATTTCTCGCCATGTAATGAAGCTGGAAGAGCAGAGGGAGAAGAAGAGGAAGAAGACGAAAAATTAAAGAAAAAAGGGAAGGGAACAGGAAAAAGGAAAAAATGTAACTAAAGAAAGAAGAAAGAGATGCACAGTGATAACAAGTTGTTGAAGAGTGTTTAAGTGGTGTAACTCTCGTTTTCGGTTGTCTTTATTGCCGTTTCTCAACCTCCATTAAACATTACTTTCTGCTGCTTCCTGTCGAGGCTGACCATCAATTGCTTATGTGGACCATTTTGCTAGAAGTTAGAAAGGGCCATTTGTTTACTCAGAGCAGGCATCTAATCCACAGTACTGTATGTTATTTGCATATACTATATGCAACACAACATATTACGTATGATCTATCAATATACGGTCTAAAAATATGCAAGCACTTTTCGAGTACTCGAGTATTTTTTTGGAAAACTTTAAAAATATATATAAATAATTCTCAAGATATCTTTAAATTATTCGTTTTATTTTTTATTTATTTATTTATTTTTTAATTTTGCCATAGACAGCCTTAAATTATTAAATTTTTTGACAGACACATAATGTATATGTACATACGCATATTAATAGATCAAGCTATGTGTATCTATCTTCTTTAATGTATTGAATGTATCGAATAATGTAGGAAAACTACATTTGCGCCAATGAAAAAAATAATTGAATCATTATGAAACCAACAAAGAAACAGACGCATTTCACGTAAAACTTGAATGTAGACTTAATAAACATGATGACTAAGACCATTCGGCATTTAATTGGAAGACACAAATTGAGGTAATAGATTAGGACATTACTAAAGATGACAACTACCTAGTCTTTTATCTTGACCTTCACAGATGTCTTGTAAACAGAAGACCATGCGTCACACACACACACACACACACACACACACACACACACACACACACACACACACACACACACACACACACACACACACACACACACACAATCAGATATTTAATAAATACCAACAATTAGTACTGTAAAAAACAACCATTATAATAAAAAAAATAGATAAGAATAAACTCAGTATCAAAAGCCATCAGTCTGGATTTTGCTCTTTCCTTTTTTAATGCACTTGTAGCTTCGTAACTAGCAGTCTTATTCTTTTTTTCTTTGTTTCTTTCTCTTTTATGTATTTGTGGCTTCGTAACTAGCAATCTGCATTTTTTCTTTCTTTTTTTCTGTTTTTATGTATTTATGGCTTCGTAACTAACATGACCAACTCATGTCACACAATTATATAAATTACTCGTCACCTTTCGACCCCCTCCACCCTAAGGAGTGAAACAACAGACCAGGAAGTGTGCACTTTAACGGCCGCCAAATCATCAACACTTGACAGGTTCCGACCCCGCTACCTCCAGTTTATTTTGAGAAAAGGTACACAGAACATCATATGACCCCCACTTACCCCCCGGGGATTTGTGCACATGGATGAAATGACGTACCCTTTAATTAATTGCTCTTTTTGCGAGGGATTCGAATTTTCGCCCAGTGCGCCGGATGTAAACACGTTATCCACTGAACCATGAGGAGCACATCTGACATTCCTCTGTAAACTAATTCACACACTAATTAAAAGTGCATCTGGCTATTTGTTTCATTGACATTTGTGTAATTAAAATTCAGTATTACAAGGTAGACCATATATAATGAATTCAATTTGTTTAAATACACGAGTATTCCATAAAGATGAAGTTTTATTTACAGCAAAGTCCATATTATAGTGTGTGATGGCATACATATCCTTAAACACGTGGAACAACGTATGCATTTTTTACAGTAACACGGAGATAGGACTTACAAAGGCAAATATTGTGTATTTAAGGCTCCCAACCAGGAATTTGAAAAACCTGGGGTTCTACAAAATGTCTTCAGAGGTTCAGAAAGACATCTTGAAATAAATGTTGGCTTTCCGAATAAGTTTTATTATTCTAAATTCATTTGATTTATATTCAGTGATTTTTAAAGTCCATAATGTAAAGTGAATTGTAGCGATCTGAAATGGGGATAGAAACTGTAAATTAACACTGTAACTTAAGGGTTGTTTGTTGTAGCTTCCGTACATTCGATTTTGTATTCTCATACTTTATGACTTTACAGTATAGGAATATTCAACGTTTTTCCTTTTCATTCTGCAATATAACGAAACACAAAGTCAACCTGGTAGCACAAATTGAGCACACATTTGTCATCTATTTGTTATTTACTAACACTTAATTTGTTTATCGTTTAATCAGGTGTTATGCTTATACTTAAAAACATAAAGTTGCGACAACAAATTGCCAGACTATAGTTCTGTCACCAGCAAGATATTTATGCTGCAATATTGGGAAATATATTCCAGAGTTGAGTTTTGCAAACGGTTAGATTTCGACTTTTAAACTATTTATGAACAGCTGACAAAAAAAGGCAGTAACTTCCGCACGGCCTGTATATTTCTGTACTAATGATAAAACCACTTCTTCATAACCACTTTGCATCTTAATGAAGTTACTGCCGTTGGCATTACCTCCATCTTGACTATGTTTATGAAGTACATTGAATATGAAACCATCCTTTTTGCAACTGCTCTGGGCTATCGAATTTTTGTTTCTGCAGATCAGCGTTTCCTCATGCAGATGAGGTTAAATATGTTGGCTGAATGTTTCTCAGGAATTATTATATAAAGTTGTATACATTTACTTAATATAATATGATGTCGGGTAGTTCTGATCACAATCAAAACTATAATGAGAAAATTTATTATATGATTGTTATATGTTGATGTATCTCCTGTCTATTCTTTTTAAAGGTGAAATACACATAAATCAATAATTATACGCACACACACACACACACACACACACACACACACACACACACACACACACACACACACACGCACACACACGCACACACACACGCACGCACACACATTGATCATATCCATTGGGGAAGCAAACAGACAAACTGTTTGTCTCAAGAACACACAACCGTAAAACCCGCCATTGACAGTAATAACTGACAAAGGCAATAAATTTAGGAGCAGGAAGAGAGGAATTAGCTCAAGAAGAATGTATCTGAAATCGAAGATCACGATGGAACTGCGAGGGAAAAATAAACAATACTTTCGACTCTTATTGTCAATTGACATGAACTTATTAATCACAAAGGTATTGTATATATATATTTTTTATCATAATAGTTCCTCGTGATAAATCGATTTCATTCGCAGGCATATGTGTTTGTTCTTGGCCACACTAAGAACATAACAAATGCGTATCATCTTATTCATAAAATTTGTATAATGTACACAGGAAGGAACAACACAGGTATACCTATTGATTTTTTTTTTTTTTTAGCTAGGTAACGCACGGTTTACAGTTTTTTTTTCTGACATACGAAGTCATCATATATCATATATAATTATGACACTTTGATGCAATGAAATGGGTGTATAACTTATTAAC
>NC_091567.1:40364185-40379185 GCF_042767895.1 Penaeus vannamei
CTTTCTCATTTTCAGACACCTATGGTTATGTTGGTGTGCCAGAGCATCCCGAATCTCCAAACACTTTAATCCATGTTTAATGTTGTATCACATGATCGCTATATAACACGATTACCATCGAAGTTTGCAATGACATCAAAAAGTTTATTTTTCTTAATAAAAGAAAAAAAAAAGATAGAAAAC
The DNA here is from genome assembly GCF_042767895.1 of Penaeus vannamei. Classification (NCBI taxonomy): domain Eukaryota; kingdom Metazoa; phylum Arthropoda; class Malacostraca; order Decapoda; family Penaeidae; genus Penaeus; species Penaeus vannamei. The sequence goes on from NC_091567.1 coordinate 40,364,369, forward strand.
CATTAATGTACTTAATATGCAGTCGTGATATTTAACTTCAAACAGAATATTGTAGAAGCTTCAAATAAAATGGAAAAGGTACTTAACTACTCTGCAAGTATGATGGCTGCTGAAACTTTCAAATGTATTTTTCAGATTCAGTCAAAATATTCTTTTGTTATAACATGCATCGTTCTTCGTCTGAAAAGTGGATATTGCTTGAGGTTTTGCATCTTATCGCATCCACCATGACTGAGATCTTTGTCCGAATCTGGTAACTGGAAAAACGAAAAATAAATTCCTATCTGCTCCTGAAATATATTTGGAAAATATCGTTGACCCGAGTGTATCAAACTGTCTCATGAAAGGGGCAAACACTAGATACAAAATGAGATGTTTCACCAGGTTCCAATAATTTACGCGTAAAGGGCAAACATGTATCAAAGTGTATCAATTGTTTAGGGTTTCCAAGATGCTTCAGAAAGGCCTAATACCTCCCATTCACTCAGATTCATAGCAGGGAAACTCACAAAAACAATTTCGTACCCATACTGATATCCTACAATCATCCCTTAAGGTTGGAAACTTTTTTGAAAGCAAGAATTGAAGGCAGAGATCATAGAACTATATTTCTTGCATGTGAATATTCTATTTCCATGCATAAATGAAAGAATAAGATTGTTCTAGGGATCGAAGTAGGGGGGAAAAATCTGGTCTACCTAAGGTTTTGACCATTCTTATATATGTCTTTTAATGGGATCACTTGACTTCAAATATTGCAGTTCGCATAAGCCTATATAATTTATTCTGCTTTAAGCGAATAGCTTAGAAAAATGTCCGTACTGTGAGTTTATTCGACAAATAATAAGCTATTGTTATAATGTTAAGTAAATGTAAATTCTTTACCTAGAGCTTGTCAGAAAGCGGATGTGAATGGAATTTACTTTTTTTTCAATATCATTTAATAATTTTTAATAACATAATTGCACCATCTACATAAAAAATAGCTATTTAGAATGATTTTATTTGATTATAAAATATTTATGTCATAAGAAAATGGTACGTGATATATATATATATATATATATATATATATATATATATATATATATATATATATATATATATATATATATATATATATATATATATATATGATTACGAAGATAGAATTTTCTTCTTTCTCTTATTTTATATAACCGTAATGCCGCAATTTTCAGAGTAAGGACTCTCTGTGGATTTCCATCTTATGACTTACAGAGTAAAAGGAGTTTTTACCCCTATTGCAAGTATTGTTGTTAGATGAATTACAGACAATATGAGGATCATGTAAACTGTTACACACTGTTATGATAGTGTTATAATTACGTAAATCAGTTTTATATAACTCCATGTAAGGTATTCCTCATTATATGAGTTAACATCAGATCCTTTGTATATATACATATGTATATATATATATATATATATATATATATATATATATATATATATATATATATATATATATATATATATATATACATACACACTCGTGTATACACATAGACATAAAGAAATATATAAGCTTCTTATGAGTAATTGATCGCATGAACACGGCGGCACATTACGGGATCAATGTTTAGGTAAACACCGTTAATGTTCAACAAACACTGGAAGTAATCCCCGTTCATCATTTGGCTGATGTCAGGAGACTCGAACGTCGATCCACCTTCATTAAGATGATCGAAGGGCACTCGAGCTGAGAAAGGCCGCTGGGAAGGACGACGACTTGAGAAGTAGGGTTTTTTCTTTTTTTTTATCGTCTTATTTATCTCCTGAAATCTCCGGTTTTCTTTCTGTGTAAATAACTTTTGAAACGGTTCTGTTTTCCATTTCTCTGTGAATAGCTATAAATACATCCTGTTTTATTTTCAGCATTGCTTATAGAACAACTTATTTCATATATATATATATATATATATATATATATATATATATATATATATATATATGTGTGTGTGTGTGTGTGTGTGTGTGTGTGTGTGTGTGTGTGTGTGTGTGTGTGTGTATTACAACCAGCCTTCTTTCTTTATGTAGGTTTTTTTTGAAGCAACCAAAGTCCTTTCTCATTGTAAATAGCATCTAAACAGCCAGTTTTCTATGTGTGTGTGTGAGTGAGTGTGTCCATCTACCTATCTCATATATAAATCTATTTATGAGAGATAAATAGATGCATAGAAACTAAGACCGCGTAATTATGCCAACACATAAGGAGATAGGCGTCTTGTGTACATGCCCATTATAACATTCAGCCCCACGGTGCTCTCTCTCCACTCACGCACAAGCTCAATGCCCATTATTAGGAAAGAACCTTGTTATAAGTGGAAGGGGTGGAGTCTGACCTCAAACAATAACATTCGAGGAATTAAAGGTCTAGGTCGCCGGGAGGTAATTTTGCTGTCCACCCTGGCAAATATACGGGAAGTTGCGCTACGAAGTCGTACAAAAAATAAAGAAAAGAAAAGAGAGAAAGAAAGAAAGAAAACGTGTGGGAGGTTCTTGGCTGGGGAGGGTGACTTAGAGTGAACTGCATCACAGTTGACGCTCATCCAGGTAGGGAAATAGCGTGTGAAATTATTCTGATGATCAATATACATCATTTAAGAAGTTGAAGAGGAAAAAGAGGAAAAGGTGTAATGTGTATTGTCTCAGTGTGATGCTGTGGTTGGTTGCGCCTTTTATTAACAGTCTCGACCAAAGCATATGCCACAGAACATATAAATAATTATTAAAGATACCGCAAGTCATTAGAGATGTATATAACTGACAAAATGCAGAATTACAATCACCAAAGTATATGAAACACATAAAAACAAATGAAGTAAATTAAAAGTAGGCGTTCTATGCTTTATCATTCATATTTATTCACCAAAGTAAATAATTTAAACTCATCTTTAAAATCATACTATATCTATGTTATTCTTAATTATTCATTCATAATGTTTCCGTTTCTTTGTAATCATCAGATTATAATAAATCATACTTATCGTAAATGGAAAACGAAACAAAGGTAAAGCTTAAATTATTATTATTAACACCATTAATACCGTTAACACACAAGAAACAAAGTAAAGTAAAACATCCGAAAAGTAAAAGCAAACGAGAAATACACGTAAAGCAATAGGGCAATCTTATGAAGAACTAGCAATACCTTTAATTTAAGCATAAACAAAAAGAGCAAAGCCTAAGCCGGTCATCTGAGGGATGACCCCGCCTCTGCTTAATGACCCGATATCTGTGCGCAGCTTAACTGAGGTGGCTGACCCCACCTTTCTCTAGAGGTCGTGCGCCAGATGTACATGAACATATATACATGAATTCAAACAAGCGATGTAATTGACGTCCGTGGGCTAGCTGAGGGGTTTGGCCCCAAATGCCCGTTGACGATTTTCCTAAACCCTGGCCGTCGCCATCTTGGAGAGCGCCTATTGTACGAGGGCGACCTCCCGAGCCATCTTTCCTTCTAGTATGAAGAAAATGTCCAGAGCGTCGCCATCGTCCTTCTACAGCGCCTCCGCCAGATACTCCCTTCTGCAGCGCCTCCGTCAGTGCCTTCGTCGGAATCCTCGAGCCCTGGGCCAGATTTCGCTTTTCCTCTCGGGGGCATTTTAAGGGAGTTTCTGATGACGTTGAGCGGGTGGGGCCGTTTCAGGAGGCAGTGAGTGTGGCAATTCACTACACCGGATCCAGGAAATTTTATGAATGATTGCATCTTTACCCCTGTTGCTTTGCCGTCACCTGTGAACTTGAGAAAGGTGATTTCAATATAATTCTTTAAGTGTGAATATTTTTCTTGCATACGTGACCTTATTACCCTGGCGAAGGTATGCGCTCTCTGAATTCTTCTAGATTGGAAATATAATCGAAATTGAGTTTGCATTTTGTTATTTCTCGACTTTAAAGTATTTTTGAACAACCAACAGAGAAGTATATTTACGTACTAAAAAGATAATAAAAGCCACTTCTTCATAACCACTAGTTTCTTAATGAAGCTACTGTCGTTGGCATTACCACTATTGTCATTCTGTCCATGAAATACATGGAAAATAAAGTCACCCTGGGACTCTTATGAACTGCTGTTCAGGGTTTCATGGTACAGATGAGGTTAAAACTTGGTGCATATATTTCTCAGGAATTACTACTCAAAGCTATACTACATCTAGTACAAGGGTCGTTCCAAAAGTAATGCCTCCAATTTCTTTTACTCCGCCTGAAGGGATCCGAGGTGATTGCCTATGACATTGTTATGATAACTGAACATTTGGGCTCATAACCTGAAATGTTTATATCTCTGTTGCAGATATTGATGCCATGACAATCTAAGAAAGCAACCCCTATCATGGACGTACGTTCACGTAGAATAAGTTGGACTAGCCGACATTCTCCGACACCAGCTGAACGTTTACAGGTCCGAGGCAGTTGATGTTAGCACAGGAGATGGCTTCGTCGATTCTAGAGTATGTGACAGAGATGTGAGTCAAAAAGCTCCGGAAGCCCTTGCACAGCCACCAATCCGGATGATATTGTACGCCTCGATATACTAATCCGCGCTAATCGGGAGAGAGCGGTGATTGAAATTGAAAAGACTTGGATATGGGTGTCCGTTGACTGGAAAGGATGTTGTCATCCAACTCTTCACGCATTTCACTCACCGTTATCCGCTGATTAGCGCGGATAACGGTTATGTGCGCAAATGTTCAGTCATCATAACAATGGCAAAAGCAATTTCCTTGGATCCCTTGGAGCGGAGTAAAGAATAGGAGGCATTACTTTTGGAACGACCCTGCAGGCCAAAAGATACATTCTGATCACAAAATTAAACTGTATGATAAGAAATTGCATTAAAACTGTCCCTTTTCAATGATTAATTATATGTAATTATATATATATATACACACACATTCATATATATATACATTCACATATACTTGTGCATACATGTGTGTGTGTGTGTGTATGCTTGTATGTGTGTGTTTGTGTGTATTTGTTTGTATTGGTATACAAATACCTATATATAATAATTATGTATATATATACATATATATACATATACACACACACACACACACATATATATATATATATATATATATATATATATATATATATATATATGAACATCTGTATATACATCTATATATGTATGCATCTATACATATACATCATTATGTGTGTGTGTTTGGTTGTAGTTGTTTGTATATGCCTACAAGTACATAAAGATTAACCATGTGTGTGTATATGAACGTTTATAAATCTATTCATTTATATATATATAATATATATATATATATATATAATATATATATATATATATATATATATATATATATATATACATATATATGTATATATATACATATATATATATATATATATATATATATATATATATATATATATATATATATATATTTATATATATACAACACACACACACACAAATATATATATATATATATATATATATATATATATAAATATATATATATATATATACATATATATATATATATATATATATATATATATATATATATATATATATATATATATATATATATATATATATATATGCAACACACACACACACACACAAATGTATATATACATATATATATATATATATATACATATATATATATATATATATATATATATATATATATATATATATATATATATATATATATATGTGTGTGTGTGTGTGTGTGTGTGTGTGTGTGTGTGTGTGTGTGTGTGTGTGTGTATGCGTGTATTAAAAAAATATCAATAAACCACTCACTTTGATGACTGTCCGAATTGCAGTAAGATCACTAAGTAGGTTGTAATCGTTCCCATGACCTGAAAATATAGGTAGATATAAGTATATTATCATGCATTATAACATGAAATAAGCAATTGTTATTATTTGGGGATGGGGATTGACCTATCAAAGAATAAATCCTTATAAACTTAGTGTACACCTACATCACACTCACACACCCACCCACCCATACACATACACACGCGCGCTCACGCACACACACTGAGAGAGATCCACAATCAAAAATGCATTTTTGTATTGTGAAGAAAATCATTCTCTTTCATACTTTTTCTACACTTATCGCAATGAAAACGGAATTGTATTCATACATATATTGATATCTGAAGTAAGCAAGTCCCCTAAAATAGAATTAAAATAAAAGGGGAGTCAAATTCACCTGAAGAAGAGCGTTGTAGTTCAGATGGTACCAACCGCACATGTCAAACCTCTGGAGGGGCGCAAGACACGAGATAAGGTACGACACCTGCGTCCAAAAAGAAGAAACATATATATATATATATATATATATATATATATATATATATATATATATATATATATATATATATATACAGACAGATACATGTCGATATTTAGATAAATATAGGTGTAGTAGGTAGATGTATCTATAAGTAAATATGCATACACACAGACACACACACACACGTATATATGTATATGTGTGTGTTTGTTTGTGTGTGTATTTACTCATAAATATACATGTGTACGTATATATATATATATATATATATATATATATATATATATATATATATATAGACACATTTACATATATACATACATATATACACACATATCTACGTATGCTTGCGTGTTTCTTACCGTAATGAATGCCACATACCTGTAGTTTAATAAGCCCATTGGACGTCGAAGAACTAAATTTCTTTAGACGAAGAACAGCTGAATCTACCTGCGAACCGTTTGAGGGATCAATTCTTTTTCAGCTTTTAGAATTAAATTTGTGTATTTGCCTGGGATGTGATGTCAAAAGGAAGTGTCAAACAACATACGTGGTTAATGGACGGGTGTCTCTAAACAGCCAGCAATCAATATCTTGATCTATTAGTACAAATATTACTAGAGAATATATATATATATATATATATATATATATATATATATATATATATATATATATATATATATATATATATTAAAAATCGTCTTTATATTCTTATCGCCAAACACTCTAAAAATACATTACGTCATACACATCCATTAAAGTCTATAACATTCTTGAATTCTAGCAGTAATCATGTTTCTAATGCTCATTGTAATTCCTCTGCTTAAGTATCATTTTAAGTTCTTGGAGGGGAGATGATCCATTCTTTGAAGATATCAGTATCACTAATGTTATTGTTATTATCATTATTGATATCATTTATATTATCGTCATTAGCAACATCATTATTGTCGTTGTTGTTGATATCATTTTATATAAAAATACGGAAAAAATTGTAATATTCGAATCCGTCGAAGGATGTATCCTCACCTTGTTTATGAACTGCTGTCCTTGTGTAAACAGGAAGAACAGGAACGCAAGGGAAAAGGCACTAACGATTCCCGGAAGGCTAATCGGCTGACTGTTGCTGAATAGCATGTACGAGAAAACGGCAACACCGAACGTGGCGCCGAACAGCATCAAGGAGATGGAGCTGAAGAAATGATCTGAAGATGTTTCAAACAAGTCTTCGATCTGTCGAACAAGAAGAACAAAAATAAACGTGGGTGCTGCCAAGTCATACTCGCAAGACTAACGCGTTGAAATGAACAGTGTCATTCCATCACGACTTCAGTACCGAATGACTCACCGTGCAGATTTCCCGTTCCAGTTGGTTAAGCGCTGGTGTTGTCATGGTTATATTTCCATTCATCACTTCCGTGTTACTCTCGTCATTAAGCTGATTCGTGCTTGAAGTGATTGCCTGCTGGACCTCATCAGATAACTTTTGTGATATCGTGGAATAAAGGCATTTGAAGGTGAATATATATGCCGTTAGAGTGAAGTACATGGCCCACGTATATATAACTATCAAGGTCAGTTCAATATAATGCATAGGCAAACTGCTGTAGAAGACTGTAACGTACGGAAGGTAAATACAAGTAATGATTATTACACAGCAATCGACGAAAGTAACTCGACTTGGTGTTTGATCACAGGTTGCCTTCTCTGAGAGTATTTGGTAAGCGCGTAGCAAGCTCTTACTTTTCAACGTGACGCAGTATTGCATTGCAGTTAACACGCCTTGTACCGTTACGGCAGAATATCTGATCACGCTACAATAGAAGTCATTCTCCCCTGTGTATATCACGTCAAATCTCCTGAGAATGACGAGCGACGTGCAAGTATTAAAGAAGAGAATGAAGATGGACCACATGAGCCATTTGACGTCGAGCTGAGGCGAGGACGAGGCAGAGGTCAGCGTGTAGGGGAGGAGTCCTAGGAAGCGCAGCGAGGTCAGCAGAACCCGCAGTCGTGGCACCTCCTGCGGGAACATGGTCTCGACTGATCCCGTTGAGTTCCGTGTTTATCGACGACGATAAGCTTTACGTATGGATCAATATCTTTTTTTTCTTCTTTTTTTTTAACACGTGACTTTAGTTATTTCTCTCGGCTCTACCTCAACATTTCCAACTGGAGGTTCTATTCCAGGAAGACGTAATACTTGGAGGTCTTTTCAGCCAGATATGGAGTTCATATCCGTCCTAATGAACCTGCTAACTCCTAGGATCTGTCCCGTTTCTTCGTGTCTCTCTCCCTCTGTAAAAAAGAAGAAGAAGAAAGACCTAGTGCTTATCTCCTAGATTTAAAAAGTCTCCATGGCACTGATGCATTTTTGTTTTCGGGGAGACTTCCGCGAGTTACAAAGACTCTTCCGGCGCCTTCGAGTTTCTCCGAAGTACAAAATCTAGAATCCCGGAGCTTATAGCCATCCACTCCGAACAGATGACAGTGATCGCCCAGTCTACAACTCCCTGCTTGGATTCCCATACATGATTTATCGACATTCGTTTAACAAATTAATTTCATTGATGTGTGAGGCCTTGGGTATAATTCTAGTATACCCATTTTTCAACTTTGGAGGGGTTGGTAGGTTGGTTGAGGATAGAAATGAACCAAAAGATGAGATTCGACATTTTATTTATGAAAAATCGATGTGACTGTATCTATGTAGACAAGCACAGTGTACTTACAAGGTTTTCGGGGTAAAACACCTTGATTCCTGATGTCCGGGAGTATGGTGTGTTAATATTTCCAAGAGGAAATTCAGGTGATATGCATATAATTATGAAAATGTCATATTTCTCCCATAACCGTATTACCGCAAGATAAATACAAAAGACTATGTAGTGGCTTACTTTCTGTGGAATTCTATCTTTTGTATGTTCTTAATCAGAGAACTAAATATGGAGTAAATAGTAGTTTTGTCCTACTTCAAGTAATATTACATCAATTACGAACTATATGGGGATAATATAAATTACTATACTGTTATAATATCATCGTATTTTCGTAACAGACATATGTATATACATACCTATGCATGCAGAGGTATGTATATACATACATGCATACACATATATATGTATAAATGTATATGTGTGTGTGTGTGTGTGTGTGTGTGTGTGTGTGTGTGTGTGTGTGTACGTGTGCACACCCAGAGATAAACAGATAGATAAGCTTTTTAAAAATAATGTTGCATGAACAAGGTCGCACGTCGCCGGTTAATGTTTAGGTAAACACCGTTAATGTTCAACAAACACTGGAAGTAATCCCCGTTCATCATTTGGCTGATGTCAGGAGACTCGAACGTCGATCAGCCTTCATTAAGATGATAGAAGGGCACTCGAAGTCAGAACAGCCGCTGTGAAGCATGTAGACTCTAGAAAAAGACATTTTTTTTTTGTTTTTTATCTTTTAAAACCTCCAGTGTTTTTGTTTCTGCGTTAATGGCTTTTGAAACAGCCTGTTTTCATTTTCTTTGTGAATTGGTTTTAAAACTACCAGTTTCTCTTATCTTTGTAGTTATCTTTGAGAACATTTTTCTTTTCTCAGGGCAAAAAGCTTTTAAAACAGACAGTTGTCTGTGTGCGTCCAAGTATAAAAACTGTGCAGTTGTACCAGCACATACAAAGATAAGCGTCTTGTGTACATGCTCATAATACACACACGCAACTCAGACATCCATAATTGTCCCTTTTCACTTGTTTGTTTGGGTGGTCACAGTCCCTTGATCTACTACAGAAATTCCTCCAACTTGAAAAATGATGACAATGTATGTAGCCACTGTCGACAGGATCTGAAAATAAAGTCATCTTTTAATTAAGCTTCTCTGGAAATATCCTAATATGCAATTTGAAACTTACAGATGTCTTTGGCATAGCTATTTCAAGCAACGAAGGACCGAACAGTGTTCTATACACTTCGATTTATTTATACACAACAAATTGTTTACTTGGACCAGTATCCTATAAGATCCTTCACTTTATTTATATTAACCAAAGGCCTAGCTTGCAATAGTGTTCTATAACTATCTTTTGTGTATTCATACCAAGCAAAGAAAGACAATAAATTTCGTAAATTTAGTCAGACTAGTTCTTACCTCATACTAATATCATGCAACACCATACTAATCGATTTATTCCTTCCAAGCAAAGGAATACCAAATAGCAAGTTAGTATTTCCTTACTTCATCCTACCTGCAGCTGTGTCCTATCCATTTCCTCATTATGTCTACAGCAAAGCAAGACTTTACCTGCAGCAGTGAGTTGTAGTCGAGGGTGTACCAGCCGCACATGCAGAGGCGTTGGAGAGGAGTGAGGATCGAGACGAGATGACTTATCTGTTGTGAGGAAGGGTTGTCTGCGGTTACTTACTGAGCGGCGATATCCTTGGCAAGCTTTGGATTGCTCATCGACCCCATATATGTATATATATATGTCACACACACATATATATGGATATGTATATATGTATCATTTATGGATATATATGTATATGTATATATATATATATATATATATATATATATATATATATATATTGTATGTATGTGCACAAACAAATGCATACATACACAAAAACATATATATTTATATGTACATATATATTTAAATATATATATATATATATATATATATATATATATATATATATATGTATAGATTCATTTTCAATTTTTGGTACACAATAACGAGTTTCTATTAATATATATATATATATATATATATATATATATATATATATATATATTATATATATATATATGCGTGTGTGATATTTATACATATGTATATATATATATATATATATATATATATATATATATATATATATATATATATATATATATATACATGTGTATATGTATACATGTATATATATCCTTATGTAAAAATATGTATTATATATGTTTATATGTGTGTGTGTGTGTGTATGTATGCATGAATCTCTGTACTTATGGATACCATAAAAAAAACCGATTGATTTTACAAACCTGCTGCTTTATTTCTCTTTCGGTGACGCAACAGTTTAGGTTTTTCAGCTCTGCAATTCCACTCTCCACCTGCAAAGACACTTTCCTTCTATTATGCTATTTGTATCTTCACATACAAGCACAAATATGAAAATAGATATCTATGTTCATCTCTACAACCCTCTAAATCTTTATATTTTACTTTTTTGGTTATATTCGTTTTGTTTTAGTATATGCGCAATATCGTTTGTGCCATTTATGATTTATTACTAACATTATAATATTTTTTATTATCATTATCATCATCTTTATAATCATTTTCGTTATGACTATTACTGCCATCATTATTATTATTGAAATTATTATTACTGTTAACATCACTATAATTTTTATCATAGTTATTTTTATTATTATCGTTATCATCATTATCATTATTGCTATTATTTTTGCTAGTATTACTATTATTATCAATATTCTTATTATCATTGCTATTATCATTATTATAATCATAATCCTTATTATCTAAACCCTTTTCTTAAACTGCAAAGGTAACACAAACCTCTGAAGTGAAGTCCTGTCCGATTTTGCAGGCTAATATCACGAAGAAACATGACGGACCGAGCAGATTAAGAGTCAGCCCGTTGGCCAAGTTGCCTTGAGAAATGGCAAAGAAGCAGGTGACGATGGTAACTATGGCAACCAGTAAGAATGCAGAAACGAAGATGAAAAAGTAGCTGCAAGCCTTGTCTCTCAGATTTTCAATCTGGAAAAAAATGTGAGCTTAGATCTTTTCGGTATATGCAGATTTTGCCTTCATACAGCATGTTATAAGAAGATATGCATATTTCATATATATGTAAATATGTATATACTGTATATATATATATATATATATATATATATATATATATATATATATATATATATATATATATGTTCATGTGTGTAAAAATATATACATGCAAATAAATATATATACATATACATATATCTATACCATCTATTTATCTCTGTATATAAATACATACATACATATATACATTTACAAACAACCATGCACCCACCCACACTACACCTACACATTTATATATGCGAGTGTGTGCATATATATATATATATATATATATATATATATATATATATATATATATATATATATATATATATATATATATATAGAAAGAGAGAGAAACACACAACACACACACACACACACACACACACACACACACACACACACACACACACACACACACACACACACACATATATATATATATATATATATATATATATATATAGAGAGAGAGAGAGAGAGAGAGAGAGAGAGAGAGAGAGAGGAGGTTTTTACTTACAAAACGAATTTCTCGTTCCAGCTGAAACAATGGTTCTAGAGCTTCACGAATATCTTTGTTGCTTTGCAGATCGGAATTGCAGCTGACTGCGTCAACCTTCATTCTAAGGTTCATCTTGCAGCTTGCAACTGCCTGCATAACAGTTTCCAAAAGTCTTCTTGACAGTACTGAAAACATTTCTTTGAACATAATTACTTGCACAATCACTTGCGTACTGCCAATAATACTACAAAACACTTCTAAAATTTTGGTCACGTAATCCGCATCAGTAGAGCTAATGTAATAGAGAGAAAATCCGGTCGGGAGCACGATAGCAAATAAGGCGAAAATTTCCCAAGCCGAAAGACTCCGAAGCAGCCGACAACTGAACCGTCCGCTCGATAGTGGAGTCCCCACCTGAACTAATTTCTTGCTGTTCAGTGTGAGTCCGACCAGTCCTATCTGGATTCCGACTTGTAACAGCTGGGCCGAATAAATAAATGCAAGGCTACCCACATCATTCCTTTTATAATCTAGGAATACATCTGCAACAGCATACGTTCCCAGAATTTGATAAATGCGGATTGCCAGTGACCACAAAAGCAACGGCACGCTGAGAACTGGACCGCTTGAGGGAGGGCCATGTCTCGTGTACAGCTGCAGTGCCAGCGGTCCCTGCAGTGCCAAAAGGAGAGTGAAAAATGCCGGTTCTTCTCCAGACATTGCGGCGAGAAGTCGGCCCGACTGTATGTGTCTAACCACTAACAACAGAACGATGTGAATTCTCTCGTTTCTTATTAAATTGGGCTATTAACTACAGTTCTTGGTATAAGCACACCCGTGGAGTAGAAGTGTGTCCTCCTTTCGTATTATGTAGAACAGGTATAAATTTACTTCTTCGAGCCAGCTCCGACTGTTGCACGATAGTTATTTTGCAACGCTTCCGAGTGAACAGGAAGCAGAAGGCTGTTGCAGGTGGAGCGACTTGCTGACTGACAGAATTGGAATTTATGGATCATCTTTATACCTTTCTCGATCAGAGGGTTGTTTGCTCCTGTGACGTAGACGATAAGGGAGCGGCGCACTTGCATTAATGATTATTTTTCGCTCTTGCCATAACTGTGGCCGGAGGGCGTGTCTGTTACAATTTCACACACACACACACACACACACACACACACACACACACACACACACACACACACACACACACACACACACACACACACACACACACACACACACACACACTTACATATATATTTTTTTTCGACTGGCTGGTACGAATATGATGAAAGTCTTATTAGTAGGATTCAGATAGTGAAATTTGAGAAAGAACGACACTCTTTGAGTCCTACATGTTAGAAGCTACACGATACTAAAGTTAACTTGAAAAGTTAATTTGAAAAGAAACTAGGGTGAAAAATAATTCAAATTTAACTGCAGTTCATCCAAAAATGTCTAGTTTGTACATATATAAACTTTATGCACCATATGGTGGTTATGGGGAAGGGTCCGACATATAAATGTAAATCTATATTAATAGATATATACAAATGACTACCTCAAACTTGCTCCATTCATCATATTCGATGGGGAAGCAAACAGACAGACAGAGATGAATTAGAAAGAAAAAGAATGTATATCGAAGAACTCGTTGAAACTGCAAAGGAGAATTAAACTCTTCAATTCTTTCGATTCATATTGTCAATTCACATGAAATTATTAATCGCCACAAAGATATTGTAATTTTTCTATATTTCCAAATGGTTCCTTGTGATCCTTCCACTTTTATCCCTACTTCAAGTATTGTTATTAGATAAATTACAGACAGTATGAGGATCATGTAAACTATTATACTCTGTTCTGATATTGTTTTAATTTCGTAAATCAGTTTTATATAACTCCATGGGAGGCATTCCTCATTATATGAGTTCACATCAAATCCTTTGTGCTCCTAAGGCAGTGAGTTAAGCTCCTATGATTTTCGCACACACATATAAATATAGATATGTATATATATACGCATAAATTCATATACATATATGCATACATGTATACATACATACATATTTTCAGATATATATGCTTCTTATAAATAATTGTTTACATAAACACGGCCGCACATCACATGGTTAATGTCTTGGTAAACACCGTTGAT
>NC_091567.1:40386685-40391685 GCF_042767895.1 Penaeus vannamei
TATATGCACACATGATATATTTATTTTTATATGTTTATATATATGTATGTATAAATATGTATATAAACATACATACATACAAACATATTTATTTTATATGTTTATATATATGTATGTATATATATGTATATAAACATACATACATACAAACATATATATATATATATATATATATATATATATATATATATATATATATATATATATATATATATGTAAATACATATATGAACCAACTTTTACACACACACACACACACACACACACGCGCAGACGCAGACGCAGACGCACACACACACACACACACACACACACACACACACACACACACACACACACACACACACACGCACACACATCCACATAAATATATATATGCATAAGTATACATACATACATATATATATATATATATATATATATATATATATATATATATATATATATATATATATATATATATATATATTCATACATAGTGCACCCGCGTATAGAAATATACCATTGTTGTCACCATTATCGTTTTTCCCCTATTTTTTTTTTTTTTTTTTTTTCTCATCGGCAAAACTTCCTTCTGCCCCAAAGACTGTACTTTGTCTTATCAGTTCATCACGTCACCATCCAAAAAAAAGGAAGAAAAAACGACCTGTTTATTCTTCATTTAGCAAGGCTGACGGGGAGTGGATAACAAACACATTATTTTGTGGATGTAAACAAAAGATCGACGCTTAGGGTCTCCTTCATCTTGTTGTCCTTTTTATACGATATTTGTAGACGGTTTTGCATTGATGTTTTGACGCATGTACGGTGTATACACGCGCGCACACGCACATATATATGCGTGTGTGTGTGTGTGTGTGTGTGTGTGTGTGAGTGTGTGTGTGTGTGTGTGTGTGTGTGTGTGTGTGTGTGTGTGCGCGTGCGTGTCTGTGTGTGTGTGTGTGTGTGTGTGTGTGTGTGTGTGTGTGTGTGTGTGTGTGTGTGTGTGTGTGTGTGTGTGTGTGTGTATACGTATTCAGTTCGACATATTTTCGCTAAAGCACATCTTTTGTGGTTCGACTGAGTTCATCCGGGCTTCGTTATGCTATTTCTTTGATTTCTGTAAAAGAACCTGAACAATTGACATAGTAAGACTGAAATCAACACGTTATTTTAATCAGCTGACTTTGAAACCTAACGACAAAGAAATATGTCCTTATAACAGAGCTTCCTACCTGCAGTGTGTATGTCGCCTGAGCTTAAAATGATATGAAATAGTTTATAGAGGTGGCAGGTATGTCGTAGTGCTGCTTGCTATTGTTCTGTTATATGTAAGAATATATATAATATTTCCTTTTTCGTGCCACTACCGCATACTACAATCACGGTCTGAATACCAGCACGCAGTTTGTATTAAAAGACCTTTAAGCATATTTTCACAATCTTTGTAATATCACCAGTATTGTCCGTTCATCTATTTTACTAATACTAAGAAGCCCAGGACATGATGCATCAAGTTCTAAATCAGCTTTCATAACAGAGACAATTTTCTCAGAGACTGTTATGCTCTTTATGAAGTGAAATCCTGTTATTTTGATATATTAGTTTTCTGTGCATCGACCTTTGCTTAGGATTTCAGGGAAGTTGAAACCAAAGTTAGGTAAGGTACTTTATACCAAAGTTATTCAGAGAGGAAGGGTTGTTATTGCATGTTCACAATTTTTATCACTTATTCAGAAAAAAATATGAATCCTATTATATACATGCATAAATACATACATACATACATACATACATACATACATACATACATACATACATACATACATATATATATATATATATATATATATATATATATATATATATATATATATATATATATATATATATATATATTCATATATATATGTATACATACCAGGTCGGGGAAGGAGGCAAACAGGAACGAGAGAAGATTTCGTTTAACCGCGGGGTCCATGATGCAAAGAAAAACACAATGCCGTGTTGATAATATGGAAGAAAAACCCACAATGTACAAACTAGATTTATTGATGAAAGTGAGACAACAGTTTCGGAATCGTCCTCGATTCCCGAAGACCCGAAGATGGAATCGAGGACGATTCCGAAACTGTTGTCTCACTTTCATCAATAAATCTAGTTTGTGCATTGTGGGTTTTTCTTCCATGTATATATACATTTATGAATTACATATATATATATATATATATATATATATATATATATATATATATATATACTAAAAAGAACATGCAATAACTCTGTATACTACCTGTACATGTTACCCTTACCTCATTATTCATCCCGAGTCTACTGTAAATATATATACATATTCCCTGTACAGAAGGGTACTAATGGCTTCAAAATGAATTATCTATATTCCTCTCTCAGTGTGTGTAGCTGGGGAGAGAACTGAACTACAGTTGACGTAAGTAAAAAGATACAGGTATTGTGTAGGCTACTGGCTCTTGCTGGCTACAACCCTTCATTTCCTGTGATGAGAGAAATCAGATTTAATCCGACAATTTCCTCTTGTTCTTTTCATGATGTTACATAAAGGGATTAAAATTTGTATCGGATAAAACAGCGATTTGAAGCTTTAGTTGATGGTACCGTCTTTTTTTCTTTCTTTTTTTATGATTAGTTACATCAATAACCGCCCGAATGCACTTGATTTACCTATTCAGATATATTAACATATATGTAAATATATATATATATATTTTATATATATGTATACATATGTGTATATATATGTATATATATACATATGTATATACATATTTGTGTACATGTATATATACACACACACACACACACACACACACACACAAAACACACACACACATACATACACACACACACACACACACACACACACACACACACACACACACACACACACACACACACACAAACATACATGCATACACACACGCAATTACAGGTGATTAAAAAAAATCTCAAAGTCTGTTGAAGGACAAAAAATTTAATGCATATCAATACATATTTCTATTTAGCAATGACTACTTGAATTATTAATATTTCTAAATGCTAAATGCAAACGGAACATAAACCAACGACCGAAGCATAAGTGATTTTTTTACATAATAATCTAATGTTATGTAAATATTATAATTCTTAGGCCACATGTACGTCAGCTCTGGCATATAAAAAAATAAAACTAGCACAGCAGGCGGAAATAGTATTAACAGTGGACATAGATATCAAAGCAGAATTAATATTATCATTATATCATAAATAAAATCATAAAGACATGATGAATTTCTGATACAACCAAACACAGATCGACAAAACTAAAAGATATCACCTATTAAGAAAAAGATACATAAAAGATAATCAAGCAGAAAAAAGATAAGTAAATAAATAAGTAAAAAATAAAAAATAGATTAAAAAAAAATGTTTATTCGCAAGTCAGCAGACGTTTTCTAAACGGAGGAAAGTTCACACACGCTGTCAATCCCTGGCTGTCAGCTGATGGGTCTGATTCCAACTTCATTCCTCACGGTGTATTTTACTCGTTGCAAGAAAGGGTTGTTTGGTGGTTGGCATTTGGTGCTAAAAGTCATGAGAAGCTACATTACACGTCAAGCTATCCATCTGCATGTATACTGTCATGTATAAATGTGCGTGTGTGTGTGTGTGACAGAGAGAGTGTATGTGTGTGTGTCTGTGTGTGGTCTGTATTTGTGTGTGTGGTCTGTATGTGTGTGTGTGTGTGTGTGGTCTGTATGTGTGTGTGTGTGTGGTCTGTATGTGTGTGTGTGTGTGTGGTCTGTATGTGTGTGTGTGTGTGGTCTGTATGTGTGTGTGTGTGTGGTCTGTATGTGTGTGTGTGGTCTATATGTGTGTGTGTAGTCTGTGTGTGTGTGTGTGTGTGTGTGTGGTCTGTATGTGTGTATGTGTGTGTGGTCTGTATGTGTGTGTGTGTGTGTGTGGTCTGTATGTGTGTGTGCGTGCGTACGTGTATGTGTGTATGTGTGTGTGTGCGTCACATTGAAAATTAGAAGACATTGCCGGTGTCTTTGAATTCTTTCTCCAAAGGTGAAAATCCGACCTGAAGAAGAATGACGAGGTACGTGACTATCGTACTCAAGATCTGAAATAGATAAAAACAACAACAATAATAATAGTAATAATAATAATAACAAAATAATAAAGAGAGAGAATAGTAATGTTCACTGCAAAGACCATAATGCAGTATTTCAAACGGTTGTCTTTGAAAATGGTCAAGCCTTTTAAAGCTCATATTTGTCTGTTACTTTATTAAAGTAAGAAATATGTCAGCATCATCCATATAATGCTATATATTCTAATATATATTCTAATATATATATATATATATATATATATATATATATATATATATACATACATATATATATATATATATATATATATATATATATATATATATATATATATATATATATATATATAAATCCTGACCACAACTATCGTTTTATAAACCTCTTCTGTTTTATCGCTGAATCAAAGAACAACTATCTTACCTGGACAAGAAGATTGTAATCCAAGGTGTACCATCCACACATGTTACATTGTTGGAGATGTGTGAGATTCGAGATAAGGCCGAAGATCTGTTAAATGATAGAAACAATATTATTGTACACACCTACCTGTATGTGTGTATGTATGTATGTATGTGTGTTTGTGTTTGCGTGTGTGTTTGTGTGTGTTTTTGTGTTTGTTTATGTGTGTGTGTGTGTGTGTGTGTGTGTGTGTGTGTGTGTGCGTGTGCGTGTGTGTGTGTGTGTGCTGGTGTCTGTCGTGCTCAACTTATATTTGTATATAGATATTATTACCAACAAAATGAACATGAAAATGAAAGAGAAACTTCTTGTTAACTTACTTGTTGTTTAATGGGAGGATTACTTGTTAAGCAGCTAAGTTCCTTTAGATCAGTAATTGCGGCTCCAACCTGCGGGGTGATATTTCCGTTAATTAAAGACATCCTTTGG
>NC_091567.1:40394185-40396685 GCF_042767895.1 Penaeus vannamei
CTCTCTCTCTCTCTCTCTCTCTCTCTCTCTCTCTCTCTCTCTCTCTATTTGTTGCTCTATCTCTCTCTCTTTCTCTCTCTTTATTTGTTGGTCTCTCTCTCTCTCTCTCTCTCTCTCTCTCTCTCTCTCTATCTCTCTCTCTCTCTCTCTCTCTCTCTCTCTCTCTCTCTCTCTCTCTCTCTCTCCCCCTCCTATTATTTTCCTGTTTAACTTTTTTCCTTGCTCCTCTGAATCACATGTCGTGCCACAGTCAAGTGTTCTGCGTGCTAAGTCTGGCGCTCGTGCCATAGGTTGCCGACCTCTGTTGTATAATCTTCATAAAGGTAAAGATGAACGCCTTGCTAACTATTTTTTTTCTCCCAAGACTTCGTGACATTGCAAGTACTTAGGGTTGGGAACTACTAATTATAAGGGTGATTATGGTGGTGATTATGCCGTTAATGGTATTACTAATTATAATAGTTATGATGATAATGTGATAATGATACATGTAGCAAACACCAATAATGGTTTCAATAAAAATTATGATGAATTTGATCGTCATTATCATCATCATAAGAATAATAATGGTGATGGTTATGATTATCATCATTTATCATCATTACCGTTTCATCCGTCATCATCAAAGTGACGATGGATGACGATGAAAGTGATATATATATATATATATATATATATATATATATATATATATATATATATATATATATATATATATATATATATATATATATATATGTATGTATGTATGTATGTATGTATGTATGTATGTATGTATGTCTATATATATGTATATATATATATATATATATATATATATATATATATATATATATATATATATACATATAAATGCGTGTGTGTGTGTACGTGTGTGGGTGTGGGTCTCTGTGTGCGTGCGCGTGTACGAGTGCGTGTGTGAGAGAGAGAAACAGAGAACGAGAGAGAGAAAAAGAGAGAAAGAAAGAACGAGAAAGAAAGAGAGAGAGAGAGAGAGAGAGAGAGAGAGAGAGAGAGAGAGAGAGAGAAAACGAGAGAGAAAAAGAGAGAAAGAGAGAACGAGAGAGAGAACGAGAGAGAGAGAGAGAGAGAGAGACAAAGAGAATGTACTGCATAAATGTTTATCTGCGTTCGTGCGTGCGTGCGTGTGTGAGTGCGTGCGCCTGTATAACACAAAAAGTAAACCTATTCATCTGTTATGCAACGGACAAATAAACGCAGGCGTCGACCTTGATGCTGGGCCGATGTTGACTCTCATCACATATGCATTGGACTTTTACCTCATGTGATGTTTACAAGTCAAACGTAGACTCGCTCTCGATGAGTAGACGACAAACAATTTGATCGGATCTATTTACTCCTGATGGCTCATTCGAAATTGAAGATACTCTCATATTAACGACGAAGAAATGGTAAACGATAAAGGAAGCTCAACGTAAAATGTACTTTTGTTGCTGCCTTGATACATGGCCGTATGATACACACACACACACACACGCACAAACACACACACACACACACACACACACACACACACACACACACACATACACACACACCAGACAATGAGGTGAATGGAATACACAGAGATATTTCCCATTAATCGTTGCTACATCTGAATGCGAATTATTTTCAATGGAAGGGAGCGTAAAAAAGTTACTGCCCAGGATACGACGGAGCATATGCATAGTATTTCAAAACGAAACACAAATAATGCATAAAAGAGAGAGAGAGAGAGAGAGGGAGAGATAGATACATAGAGAGAGAGAGAGAGAGAGCGAGAGAGAGAGAGAGAGAGAGAGAGAGAGAGAGAGAGAGAGAGAGAGAAAGAGAGAGAGAGAGAGAGAGAGAGAGAGAGAGAGAGAGAGAGAGAGAGAGAGAGAGAGAGAGAGAGGGAGGAAGGGAGGCAGGGAGGGAGGGAGACAGAGATGAAGAGAGAGAGGGAGAGGGAGAGAGAGAGAGAGAAAGAGAGAAATAGAAAGAGAGAAAGAGAAAGAGAGAGAGATTGAAGAAAAATGGACCTGTGTTTGCTGAAAAAACATCTTTGTTCGTGTTTAGTAAATGGTGCACTGTAGCTTTGTTACAAATTATGAGTAATTAATGGCTGAAATTAATACCATCGGTTGAAATACGATTATTCAGAAAATATGATTTTCACTTCCACTCGTTTTCATTTAGTTAGTTTTGCAGTCAAGATTACAGCTCGCTTGAAATCATGCAATCTAAATTACTCTTGTTATTAATTTGTTTAAATATTATGATAATATAATCTACAGAAACTGAAGGCGACGATAACATATTGAAGATGTTTTTTACAGTTTATATTATTACTAGAGACGATAATATTCAATAAAATAATGACAACATAATAGGTATAATATAGTATGGTAATGATTAAATGGTAATGCAGTATGGTAATATAATATAGCATGGTAATGACTGAATGGTAAAGTAGTAAGGTAATATAGTAATGTAGTATGGCAATATAATACAGTATGGT
>NC_091567.1:40401685-40404185 GCF_042767895.1 Penaeus vannamei
GTCAGACCAGGAAGTCAGCAAACGGATTGGCCTGGCAGCAGGGACCTTGAATTCTCTCAACAAAAGTATTTGATGCAGGTAACTGTGCAGAAGGACCAAGTTATGTGTTTTCATGGCCCTGATAATGCCAGTTTTACCATATGGTAGTGACCTTGGACCTTATCCTGCACCTTGGAGTCTTGTCTTGATGGCTTTTTGGGTCATGGGGCACTGTTGGTGGGACCATGTGTCCAAACAGCAGTTAGCACAGGACTTGCTGCCCGCACAATCCGCGATCGCCAACTCAGGCTATATGGCCACCTGGCTCGCATCCCACATGATGACCCTGCCCACCAGGTTGTCTGTACGAACCAAACATAGGTGGAGGAGGCTTCTGGGACGACTTAGGAAGTCATAGCTTGGGCAGTTCAATCAAACCTGACGTGAGGAGCTCAAGCTTGGCGGCTTGCCATGAGGGTCCTCGTAGGTGGAAGCGAAGGGTGGATGCGGCTATGCGCCCCCGTCGGAGTTTGCTCCCTGATGATGATGATGATATATATATATATATATATATGTATATATATATATATATATATATATATATATATATATGTGTGTGTGTGTGTGTGTGTGTGTGTGTGTGTGTGTTATATATATATATATGTATATATATACATATATATATATATATATATATGTATATGAATATATCTATCAATTATATATATACATGTGTGTGTGTGTGTAAGTGTGCTTCTGTGTGTATGTGTGGGTGTGTTGTTGTGTTTGTGTAATGCTTGCATAACATTGGTCTTTTTCCTTTCAACTCTGCGGATACAATAAATCATATTTATAAGCAAGTAGACGAAACTGCTCAAACAGCAGTAAATACACAAAGGACGGAATAAGTAACAGGTGAACCATTCAACAGCTGTTATGCGTTTACTTATTAAGTAATACGTACTGCCAAGGAAAGCTAATTGGCCTGATTTCCTGCCTTTGTTACCTTTTAACAAAACCATGCAAAAGTGTCGCAGATCTGTATGTATCGCATAAATCAATGCTATATTAAACTGATGACTTTTTCATGCACCCAATAAAAAGGAAGGAAAAAAAAAGAATATCTAGTTGTATAATCTTGCAGCCTCTCTCCTTTTCATTTCTTGCAAGCGCTCAGCTCTCCCTTGGCGCTGTGTACAAAGTAGTTTGTTTGCAATGTAAACGCAGTAAATTGGAGCATATTTCGAACAGCGTTCTTGTGAATGAAACTGTTGCCTCTGAGAGATCTTTATATTCATAATCGCAAACAGTAATTCATTGAGTGAATGAAGTAGCATGTTGCCGAGAGAATGTCATTAGTTTAATGCATCAGAACATTATTCAGACTTTCTTTGCAGTGTCTAAAGGAGATGTTTGTATTTCGTTTTGGCCTGAATAAGCTTGTTAGCATTAAGAAGTATCTGAGTTAGTGTGCCAGTACTTTTCATGATAAAATTATGGCTTAATTGAGCTGCAGAATCTGGAGATATATCATCATTTCAACAAGTAAGGATGTTAGCAGTTTGGCTCTTGTTGTTTTCATCATCCTTACACGTTATTCTGTCAGTTCCAGCATTATCTATAAAATTAATAAATAAATAATAACTACTATTATTATGACTGTTACCTATAATATCTGTGATGATATTAATGTAATTACTACTATTATTATGACTGTTACTTATAATATCTGTGATGATATTAATATATCATCATCATCCTCTTAATAAACTTCGTAGCATGACGCAGCATATCGCATCCGGACAGCTTATTAAAACGGTGAAGTCAACTATGAGGCTCCCCTTGTACGGAAGGGTTCTTTGCGCCCTGTTATAGGTATAATCACTAAATTTAGGGAATAAAAAGAAAACCTTAAAATCCTCTTAAAGATTAATTCATGATACAGATAGAAGTATTTGAACATTAAAAGGAACATACCACAGGAAAGACAATCCATTTAATTGCCAGTGAGAAAGAGAAAGAGAAAGAAGAAGAAGAAGAAGGAGAAATAGAAGAAAAAGAAAATAATAAGAAAAAACATGTAAAAGAAGAAAAAAAAAAAGAGAAAGTAAAAGAAAGAGTAAAAGGAAAAGAAATAGTAAAAAAGAAAAAAACGAAAGGAGAAGAGAAAAAAAGAAAAAAGAGAAAAAAAGAAGGCGAAGAAGGAAAAGCGGAGCAAAGAGAGCAAAAATGAAGTACAAAATCCTCAGGCTTTAAACTGCAAGACTGAAATATTCACGAGGTCGAACCCCGGAGGCTCTTCCGTCGACGCTATGGAACCTACGACAAAACGTTTTGCTTTAAAGACGATGAACAGAAGTGAACACATTCTCGGTAATCGATGAAAACTTGACGAAGTTATTAGAAAAAAATGAGAATTACAACGAAATCAGGTTTTGGGGAAATTTAAGGATACTTGTGATAACATTGGTAATGATAGGAATTATGATTAAGGTTATGTTAATGATGCTTCGAGATCGAC
>NC_091567.1:40424185-40426685 GCF_042767895.1 Penaeus vannamei
CATACTCAAACACACGCATACACATTTCTCTCTCTCTTTCTTTCTCTCTCTCTCTCTTTCTTTCTTTCTCTCTCTCTCTCTCTCTCTCTCTCTCTTCCTGCACACTTCCAAGCCTTCCAATCATATTTGCCATTCTTTGAGATTGTGTATTTTTCGTCGTGTTTACATTTGTTCCTTAATTTTAACTTTATTGGTATTTCCTGTTTCATGTTATCAGTTACATATACAGATCCAATCGATACCATCGTCATATTGCTGTTCCAATGTGTACATGTTCTCTTTTCACCACTTCTTTTCAGCAATGATCATGATCTTCAGGAATTTGCATTTTTTTCCTTTTAGTCCTTTTGCCAGATGCGACAGAGGACAGGAGATACGCCTTAGGACACGCCAATGTTGGTTTATTTTTTTCTAGCCATGTGTCTTTTTAATACGGACGGTCAAATTTGCATTTTTGAGTAGTGTCGATATCCGCAGCTTATCGTGATCCAACACTTCTTTAAGATTTTCAAAAAACAACCCTCGATCCTCTTTGTCGAAGGCTTTTGACATGTCCAGAAGTACTGGGATTTCATAAATACCTGATGTAATAGCTTTCTTCACAAGCACTTTGCGTGGGATTAACTCGATGGTACTCCTGTCATTTTTTATAGCCAGCTCGATTGATGGGTATCTTTCTGTTTAACGTTGTATGTATGTGTGATCATACAGATGGTTAATATTTTGCGAAGTATGCTCGGTAAGATTACTGGTCTGTTAATTGGAGTTTTCCTTTCTTCTTTCCATACTGAAGGTGTTATCCAAATTCCGTCTTTTACCTTTTTTCGGATGATTTCTTGTTTTCGAGATTTCATTTAGCTGCAGTTCCTTATTTAATTTCTTCTGGACCGTATTTCAGCTGTTCAACGACGATAAAGCCCATTCTTGCTTATTTTATATTCTTGAACGACTCATTTTTTTCCATTTTTCTTTGGTAAAGGGCTTGTTCGATTGTTTTGGCGTTGGAACGTCTGTGAATTTCTTATGATTTTTTCTGCATTGAACATGTCTTTGAAAAATTTGGTCTTATTTTTAATTACTTCTTGATCCTTATCTTGATCTTCGTCATCAACCATGATTTCAGTTTTTGGGCTTGATTCTTGGTTGTTTTCTAATGGTTTTGTACATTCTTGTTCAATAATTATCCTTTGTATTCTCTATTTCTTCCATGTCTTCAAAAATTCCTTTTTTTCCCTCAATCTATTTCTTTCACGATAGCTTTAGTTTTCTTATTTTTAATTTTAAAGCGTTTCCTTTTTTCTGGAACATCTTTAGTATTAATATTTATTCTCATTTTCTTCTGCTCATCTATTTTCTTGACTTCTGGATTTTCCACTGCTTTACCACTTGTGCTTGATTTGATCTCTCCAAGATTTTTTTTTCTGGTTCTCCATGACAAACTGGCACGGTGCTGTCCGATCTTCTCTGTTCAATTCTAGCTTCTGGATTCTATAAGAAATTCTCTCACTTTCTGTTAGTATTTGGGCTTTGCATTCAGGTAATTTGAGCTCTACGGCGTTGCATTTTCTTGTTTTGAACTCTTCCTGGATTTTTTTTTCTTTTTTTGCCACTTGTTAGTGTATTTGGCCAGAGCTAGTCAATGGACCGAATAATATAATTTATGAATATTTAGTGGCAGTTTCGTACTAGGACATAATGGTTTTCATTTCTTATCTTCTTACCATTATTCGGTTTGTCCGGGTTCTTCCATCTTCTGCGTAGCTCTAGGTCTTATCTGACTGCAAGGTCCAGCAAGTATTCCACATTTGCTCTGTTTCCCTTTACCAAATCTTCCTATATTCTCTCTGTGCTGTTCAAATCCACTCCCAGCTTTGACATGAAAATTTCCTACTGTTGTTAAAGTGTTATTCATCTGCACTCCCTCGATTAAACTATCTAAATCTTTGTAAACATTTTTTTTTTCTTTTTTTTACTTCAGCGTTATTGAAACGTATCCATGTTGACGAATGTAGAAAAGGTATGAATGAGACTGGATATCTCTTGTATTGTGAAGATATCCAGTCTCATTCATACCTTTTCTACATTCAGCGTTATTCTCAGTCACTGGCAAAGCTGGAGTATATGATGGTATTACTTTTCTGCTTTCTATCTGGATTGTTGCCTTGTGCATTTTCTGTCACTGGTTTGGATAATGCTTTTAGTTCTTTGTTAGTTATGATACCTACGTCTCCCCTGATGTTTTTTTTTTTTTTTTTTTTTTTTTTTTTTTTTTTTTTAATCTTCTTCATTATAAAAATCACATTGCTTACCACTGCTTGATGTAGTTACCGCTGCAGTTCCCTTCAGATGCGTTTCTTGGTGTTAATATGTCAAGTTTGTAATATTCCAAATCAAAGAAAAAATTTTTCTTTAGGTTTTATACAATTAAAAGTCCCCACTCTTATACTTGATACAGCTTTTCTTCCTGATCTTATGTACATTTACACACACACACTCACTC
>NC_091567.1:40434185-40439185 GCF_042767895.1 Penaeus vannamei
GTATATATATATATATATATATATATATATATATATATATATATATATATATATATATATATATATATAAATATATATATATATATATATATATATATATATATATATATATATATATATATATATATATATATATATATATATATATATGTACATACACACACACACACAAATAATAGTAATAATAATGATAAACTTAATGTCATGGCAATTAAACTCACTGACAACTCACCGTGTGACAGGACGAATTTTCCACATGACCTGCTGCCCAGAGTAAAATCAATTTGGTACTTGTCTATTTACGAAATCCTCGCAAATAGAATCATTTCGTCATGGAAACGGCATGCGTGGGCGTAGGTGGGCGTAGCGTTATGCACAGATAATTGCGTTTTTAATCCCTTGTAAAATATCACGGTTAGAAAATGACAGCGACGGCGGAGGGAAATCTCTCTTTAACACTTAAAATGTCTCTCAAAAAGAGGTCAGTGATTTTAAGTGAGCTTTAGGTACTTACAAGATGTATGTACTACAGTTATACCCTTAGACCCTTTATGAAAATGGAAATACTGAAATATTGACCAGCTTATTGGTGGCTTTACATTGAAAACTCCAATGTGATCTTAGAAAGTGTTTTAGGGTACGAGAGAAAGTGGTACCTATCCAACTACTCAGCGAATGAACTTGAAAATGAAAACCGAAAAGTTAGTAAAAATCCCACGAAAATAGTGACACTTTTTTGTATAATTCATCGGCAATATAATCTACTCTCTCGAAACTCAATAAATAATTTAATAAATGAATGAATAAATAAAAAATAATAATAAATAAATAAAATAAACTCAGACAGACAGGAAGACAGAAAGGAGATAGATTAATAGATAGAGAGAAATAGAATGGGGGGGGGGAGGAGATTATGAGAGAGGAAGAGAAATAGTTATTGAGTGAGAGAGAAAGTGATTAAGTGAGAAAGAGGAGGTTAGGATTTTTTTTCTTACTCATAATTATTTCCATTATTTCTTTATATATTTTCTTTAGTTGGACCCTTTAAGTGATTTAGGCGTTCAAACACAAAAATAATAATTTAAACAAAAACCATGATAATATAAGATATGAATTTATATAAAAACAAATAAATAAATGAATAAAACAAAATAAAATAAAAACTGCAAATAAAGCATATCTATAAGTATAAGATATAGATATAAATTGGTGTCCAATAATGAAATACTAAAATCTAGAATTATGTTTTTTTGTAACTCAATAACATTTTAGGTTGATAATATATATATATATATATATATATATATATATATATATATATATATATATATACATACAGACACACACACACACACACACACACACACACACACATATATAGATAGATAAATAGATAGATAGATAAACAGATAGATATAATGATAATATAGAATAGAATTGGTTTCCTAAGGTATGACAGTAATAAATATGATCCAAAGAAGAAAGCTAGAATGCAACCTTCAACCACAGCGCAAGTATATATAAATACTTTGTGGAAATCTGATTTTAAAAAGAAAAAATAAAGAATAAAATATCTCTTGAGCACAGAGCAACAAAATGAAAATACAAAGAAACAAGTAAAGAAGAAAAATAACAAATGAAACGAAATAGAAAAAATAAAAAATAAAATAATAAAATAGAAATAAACTGAATTCACAACAATTTACTTTATGTGGAAGGTTTCGAAACATGACAGGAAATCCAACAGATATTGCAGACTTGATAATGAAACGGGTCATGCAACATAGTTTAGGAACAGTTTATTCGGAATCTTATCTTGATTTGATAGGAATTGTCTCGGAGGTTCTCAAGTGCTTCCCTTTGGTTCGAATCGAGGGCCAAAGAGGGGTTCAAAAAGTGGTTCAAGGAGGTATTTGATTCCAGGATGAAGAAGGGTTTCGGAACTAGAACCAAGTAGGGGTTCAAAATGAAACACAGATAAACATACACACACACACACACACACACACACACACACACACACACACACACACACACACACACACACACACACACGCACATACACATACACTATTTAAGTAGCTATTCGACTACAGGATGAGGGGGTTCGAAACTAGAACCAAGTAGGGTTCAAAAAGAGGTTCAAGTAGGTATTCAAGTCCAGGATGAAGAGGGGGATTGGAACGAGAAAAAAGTGGTTCAAAACCACAATAGTGTTTGGAACAAGGATCCAATAGGGGTTTATAAAGAGGTTCGGAATCAAGATCATGTAGTTAGGTTGTCGAAAAGAAAGTTATATGAATAGGGTAGAAAAATGAAGGACGAAAAGTGTATGCAAAGAGAGAGAAAAAAGAATGAAATACATAAAACGAAAGGAGATTAATAGCATAATCATAATAGGGAGGGAAATGAATATTAGTACGTATGAGGTGAAGGGAAAAATAAGAGAGATGTAACTCCAAACGGAAGAGGAAGAAAAGAATGCAAAAGAGAGTTAAGAAGAAGACGAAGAAGAAGAAAAGGGAGTGAGGGGACATGTCGCTTTAAGATTTCTATTTAGACAGAACAGAATAATAATAAAAAAGATAAAGAAAGAGATTATCTAACTAAACGGATACAGTGTGGCTATAGAATACACACTGGCAAATATATTTCATTTCCTTTTAATAATTCTTCTCAGAACGTATTCATTAACTCCAGCTTTGAAACCTCCATAAAGAGAGAAAGAGATAGATAGATAGACAGAGAGAGAGAGAAAGAGAGAGACAGACAGAGAGAGAGGAAGAGAAAGAGAGAGAGGGGGGAGGGAGAAAAAAGTGAGAGAGAGAGAGAGAGAGAGAGAGAGAGAGAGAGAGAGGGAGAGAGAGAGAGAGAGAGAGAGAGAGAGAGAGAGAGAGAAAGGGAGGGAGGGAGGGAGAGAGAGAGAATATGCGAAAATACAGAATGAAAAATAAAGACAGATCCACAGGCTATCATAAGCATTGTCAATATGGATCCTATACTTTACAGGTTTTTGTTTTCTGCTTCTTATTAGCTCACATTTGAAATTCTACGAAATTACATGAAAAAGATAATAATAGCTGTATAGATAACTTCTGTTTGTGCATCCAATTTTGTAGAAAAAGTACTAATCATCATTAAACATTCATTGCAGAAACAAGACTAAATGCTTCCGTATACTTATATTCTATTGAAATCACCAACAACGATAAGTTTTTTTTTTTTTTTTTTTTTTTTGAATTGCATAAAGAAAGAAAGAAAGGAAAACAAAAAACTAAATTATAATGAGCTGTTATTTGCCACTTTCCTCTGAACTTCTGTGTAGAAAAGCGTTTGATGATGAAAGAAAATGAAGTAATTAAGTC
The DNA here is from genome assembly GCF_042767895.1 of Penaeus vannamei. Taxonomy (NCBI): domain Eukaryota; kingdom Metazoa; phylum Arthropoda; class Malacostraca; order Decapoda; family Penaeidae; genus Penaeus; species Penaeus vannamei. Next base: position 40,437,551 of record NC_091567.1, read on the forward strand.
CAGGAAGCAAGCAAAATCAAAGGGAACAGGTACCGTGGCATTGCCGGATGTCAGTGCAACCTGCATTATTAAAGGAAGTTCTTTATACTCATTGTTTTATGTTGTGTGACGTTGAGTAACACATTATGCTCTAATTATTTCCCTTGCTTTATGGATATCCGCTTGGGTGCGTTCGAGTTTATTGAATCTTCCCTTTTCTTGTCTTGTTTTGGTAAGCTATTGTCAGATCGTAATTAAATTGACGTCACACCGCTAATAAATGGAGCCATCCAGTGCAAAGCAGTTACCGTGGCCCAGGCAGGTCTTCAGTAAACGTCAGAGGTCTTACGTAAGGTTCCTTCTCCGTGGATCGAGGTAGAGGTAAATAGTCAAGAACCTGTCTCGTATTGTGAGGAAATTCATTCTCATTCATACCTTTCAACATTTGTCAACATGAGTACAGTTCATAGTAAATAGTCTATTGTCAGGGTAAAGCTTACTGCTTGTATTTGCTCTACAAACTGCCAGTTATTACATACTGTCTGAGTGCTCTTTTCAGGTGGCCAAACGGTTCATTTTGGGATTTGATACAGTCAACCGTGAAGAATGCTAATCACTACTGGCACATTATTCAAATACTGAAATTAGAATAAGTAAAGGCCTCCTTAGGATCTAGCCATCTTATATACTTCCTCCTAACAGATCAACAGTTTTTTTCTTGAACTGACTTAAACTAATCTTTCCCATGCTTATCATGTTGTGGCTGATTCACTAAATGCCTTTCTAGTAGCTATAGTTTTGCTTAGCGGTCTTATTCTTAAGAATCAGTACGTATATATTGCTCCACACAGATATATTTTCCTTTCCAAGAATTTGTTAAACAACCTTTTTGAAAACGACATTACCATCTCCCCAGAATGTTTTTTTATGCCTCCATTAACATGTCATCTGGATCGTCCACCTTTCTAACTCTCTAACTTCCTATCTAACTCTCCTAACTACCTCTTCGCTAATCCACATGATCCTGTCTTTCCTCTCTCTCTCTCACTTCCCTCATTCGTCGGTTTCTTGGAGCGCTCTATCTACCTTAACACTCTCTCCTCGCTCCTCGGTACACTGCCATGTGCATTTTTCATCGCCTTTACCTTGCTGTACAGTCTTCTCTGCTTGGCTCCTTTGTCTGGAAAATCGATATAAAGCTCTTTTGCCTTCTTAAGAATCCAAGTTCTTAGTCAGCTCGCCTTAGATATTTTCCTTATTTAGCTGGTTATCTTCCATTTACTTTTAATTATCGATTTTCCTTGACTTCTTTCTTCTGTTTGGAGTTGGCTCAAAGGGGCTTCCAGGCTGTCTATCTAATCAATGCTGCAGTAGTTCACACACACACACACAAACGCGCATATATACATGTGTGTGTGTGTTTGTTTGTGTGTGTGTGTGTGTGTGTGTGTGTGTGTGTGTGTGTGTGTGTGTGTGTGTGTGTGTGTGTGTGTGTGTGTGTGTGTGTGTGTGTGTGTGTGTGTGTGTGTGTGTGTGTGTGTTTGTTTGTTTGTTTGTTTGTTTGTTTGTTTGTTTGTGTGTGTTTGTTTGTGTGTGTGTGTGTGTGTCTTTGTACGTATATACTGTATATATATGCCTATATACATATTTGAATAT
>NC_091567.1:40449185-40451685 GCF_042767895.1 Penaeus vannamei
ATTTTTGTTGGAATTCTTCAGGGAGAGAGAGAGAGAGAGAGAGAGAGAGAGAGAGAGAGAGAGAGAGAGAGAGAGAGAGAGAGAGAGAGAGAGAGAGAGAGAGAGAAGAGAGAGAGAGAGAAAGAGAGAGAGAAAGAGAGAGAGAAAGAAGAGAGAGAAGAGAGAGAGAAAGAAAGAAAGAATGAGAGAGAGAGAGAGAAAGAAAGAGAATGAGAGAAAGAGAGAAAGAAAGAAAGAAAGAAAGAAAGAAAGAGAGAGAGAGAGAGAGAGAGAGAGAGAGAGAGAGAGAGAGAGAGAGAGAGAGAGAGAGAAAAGAGAAAGAAAGAAAGAGAGAGAGCGAGTGAATAAGGAATGTCAGAGCGCCAGAGGCTCAGGTACATAATGGCAGTGAAATAAGGAATGTCAGAGCGCCAGAGGCTCAGGTACATAATGGCAACACATGGCCACATCAACAAACCTCGCCATGGCCAGAGTGAAGGGGCGACTCAGCCATTCAGTGAGAGGAAAGACCGATGTTCAGTGCGTTTTATGTTCCTTTTTATGGGAGACTAAATTGAAAGACCGGTGATGAATTGTTGGTGGCCTGCACAGTGGTCTTTCTTTTGTGTGGGGGTAAACAATCGGTGTTTTTCCCTCCCCTCCCTTCCCCACTCTCCGTCCCTCTTATAGTTCTCTTTTCTCTCTCTCCCTCCCTTTCTTTACTTCCTCCTCCCCCCCTCTCCCTATTTCACTTCCCTCTCTGACTCTCTTCCTTCCCTTCCTCTCTCCCTTCGCACCATTCCTAACCCAACCCTCCCTCTCCTCTCTCTCCTTCCCCGCTCCCCCTCTCCCTCTCTCTCTTCCCTTCCTCCCTCCCTCCTCCCTCTCTCTCTCTTCCCTCCTCTCCTCCCCTTTCCCTCTCTCTCTTTCCTCCCTCCCTCCCTCTCTCTCACACCCTCCCTCCCCCCCCTCCCTTTCCCTCCCTCCCCAACATGTCTGACATACCTGTTACTCTTTTACCTTTTCCTCCCCTCTTCTTACCCTAATACTATTGCCTTACCTCTGTTCTATCCGATTACACCTCTTCTGTGCTCTTACCTTTCACTTCCCTATTTGCTCTTACCTCGACACCACTCCCTCCCTTGCTCTTACCTCAACGACACTCCCACCCTTGCTGTTATCCTGACAACACTTCCTCTCCATGATTTTCCCCCAATAACTCACTCCTCTGTCCTTTTCACATACTTTTACTCAGCCACCTCTGCCCAATTGCTCCTCCCCCTACTCCATCTCCGCCTTTGCTCTTGCCCCAACATCACTGGCCTTACCTCACTCCCCTGTTCTCTCCCCTCCCCTCTTATCTTTACCCTAAAACCCCTGTAACTTCCCCTTTCGCCACCCTTAATGTTCACCCGAGGTGTCTGGAGACTCCAGCTACCATACCCCCCTCCCCCTCCCCTCTTTTATCCGTAAAAAAGGAGAAAAAGAAAAAGAGAGAGAGAAAAAAAAATGAAGAATATATATATGTATATATTGTTGATTCTTTATTCGTTCACACACTAATGATGAACAGAAAACCTTCATCTTTCTGCTTCCTCTTTTCATTTCTTTACTGAGCGTGAGAGTAACACCAGGAGAACCTCCCCTCCCCCCCCAAAAAAAAAAAAAAAATCGTTTAGCCTTTATTTTCTTTCAGAAAAAAAACTATGGAGACAATGCTGCTCCAACAGCTGCGTCGAAGGAGGAGGAGGAGGAGGAGGAGGAGGAGGAGGAGGAGGAGGAGGAGGAGGAGGAAAAAAAAAAAAAAGTAAAATTGTTTATCTTTATTTTCTTTCTAGAAAAATCATATGACGCAAATGCTGCTCCAACAGCTGCGTCAGAAGGGAGGAGGAGGAGGGGGAGGAGGAAGAGGAGGAGGAGGAGGAGGAGGAGGAGGAGAGGAAAGGGGGAGGAAGAGAGAGGAGGGAAAGGGGGAGGAAGAGGAGGGAAAGGGGAGGAAGAGGAGGGATAGGGGAGAGGAGGGAGGAGGAGGAGAGGAGGTGAGGAGGGAGGAGGAGGAGGAGGAGGAGGAGGGGAGGAGGGGGAGGGGGAGGGAGAGGAGGAGGAAAGGGAAAGGGGGAGGGAGGGAGGAGGGAAAGGGAGGAGGAGGGAGGGGGAGGAGGAAAGCAGGGGAGATGGAAAAGGAGGAGGGAAAAAAAAGGCAGGATAGGAGGAGGAGGAGGGAAAGGGGGGAGGAGGAGGAGGGGAAAGGGGGGGAGGAGGAGGAGGAGGAGGCAGAGAGGAGGAGGAGGAAGAGGAGGAGGAGGGAAAGGGGGTGGAGGGAGGAGGGAGATAGGAGGAGGAGGAGGAGGAGGAGGAGGAGGAGTGAGGGCGAGAGGGGCGAGGAGAAGGGAGGAGAAGTAAACGGGGGAGGGGAAGGGAGGAGGAGGTAGGGGTAGAGGGGGGAGGGGGAGGGGGAGATGATGGTGGAGGATGGGTGGAAGAGGAGGAGGAGGAGGAAAGGGGAAGAAGAAGGAGGAGG
>NC_091567.1:40456685-40459185 GCF_042767895.1 Penaeus vannamei
ATATATATATATATATATATATATACACACACACATATGCGTGTGTGTGTGCACGCATGCATACACAAAGTCGTATGCATGCGTGCACGCGATAAAGCACGAAAGCAATCATTCTGACATTAACACGCATGTCGCCACGCAACCGAGATCCAAACGAGAAAAAAAAAAGACATCAACGTGTAAGTGCAACAATAATCGCCTCCTTCCTCGACCTCCCAGCCTCGTAAAAATCCTATCGACGAAAGAAGAAGAAGAAGAAGAAGAAGAAGGAAAAAAAAGACAACTATAAAATCTCTCTCCAGTGGTATCGCATCCTCCATTGTGCTCCTCTCAAGCGAAGAAAAATGCCAAGCGACCCCATTCGTGTGGAATCCCGCGAAACTTTTGCTCCTGAAATGTGTATGGAAGGGGCGTCGGGTGGCGTCGGAACCTCGAGATAAATCAGAAGGAGGATCCGAGTTTCGAAAGAGACAGCGAAAGAGGATCGAAGAGGAAGTGTTGGGGCGGACACTCCTCTTATGATTCTCTTATGGAGTGTTGGGGAGTTTATACTGGGCTGTGAACGCGCTTGGCTGATGCTCGATTGAAGTGTAAAAGTTAGTTTGATAGACCGATAGAAAATTGATGCATTCAGATGAAGCTTGATTAGATTATTTAAGACAGTTTGATCGATTGATTAAGAGAAAATGAATGCATTGAGATAAATCACAACAAAGACGAGTTTCGGAAAGACAGCGAAAGAGGATCGAAGATAAAAGTGTTGGCGCGGATTCTTCCCTTATGATTCTCTTCTGGAGTGTTAGGGAGTTTATATTGGACTGTGAACGCGCTCGGGTGATGGTCGATTGAAGTATAAGAGACAGTTTGATAGATGGATTGATCAAAATTAATGCATTCAGATAAAGCCCGATTTAAGTATAAAACAGGTGTTGATTGGAAGGAACTTAGGGATAAGTCAGACCAAAGACTCGAGTTTCGAAGAGAGAGAGAGAGAGAGAGAGAGAGAGAGAGAGAGAGAGAGAGAGAGAGAGAGAGAGAGAGAGAGAGAGAGAGAGAGAAACAGCGAAAGAGGATCGAAGATAAAAAGTGTTGGTGCGGATACTTCCCTTATGATTCTCTTATGGAGTGTTAGGGAGTTTATACTGGGATGTGAATGCGTTTAGTAGGCCTATCGAAGTATAAGTCATTTAGATAGATGGATTAAGAAAGAATGCCTTCAGATAAAGCACGATTAAAGTATAAACGACAGAGTTCGATAGAAGGATTGAGAGAAACTAAATACCACTTGGTAGCATTAGAACCTTTAAATACGACAGATCAAAGATTCTAGAGAGCGACCACTCTCTTATACAGTGTTATGAACCTTATACTGGGATGTGGATGCGTTCAAGAAGCTTTTTTGAAGTATAAGAGACAGTTTGAAAAATAGATTGAAAGAAAATAAAGTCTGGATTGAAGTATTAGGGACACTTGATAGAAAGATCAAAGATATATTTTCTGGAACTCGAAGAAACATAATATTGTGTACAGTATAAAGGCGTATAGATAACATGTGATATTTTGGGATAGATTCGTATAATTACATAATACACTTTTATTTCTGTTATAAAAAAAGAATATTAGCAAGGAAAACAACAACGAAAAAGTTATAATGAAACATATAACAGTGATGCTTTTAACAACTCGTCGTAAACCAATGTGCTTATTTTATTAACCTCGTTATCATAAAATAACACATAATCGCATTTTCTGCAACAATAACAACAATGATAATGGATACTCGTAAAGGCCACCACAGAAGATCACAAAATAAGCCTATAATAAAATGTGGCACCACTGTCGATCTTTTTACGACACCTTTCTTCTCTCGTACTGACGGAGGAAAGTAGATATGAGCCATTTTATACTGAAATGGCTTTTTAGCCTTTAAACGAGACCTATTAGAGCCGCTGCCTCGTATCTCGCTGGAGAATGTTGCCCGGGCCATCGCAGAGTTATATATATATATATATATATATATATATATATATATATATATATATATATATATATATATATATATATATATATGTATTTATGTATGTATGTATGTATGTATGTATGAATGTATGTATTCACACACACTCACACATACATACATATAAATGGGTATGTATGCAAGTTTGTGTGCATACGTAGGCTACATATATAGACGTAAACCCACACATACACACAGAAGCGCGCATGTATCTATAGCTACATCTATCTTTCTATTATCAACATGTCTACCTATGTATGTGTATGAATTTATAAACATGCCTATGTGTGTATGTTTTCTCTGCATATAAGTCTCTGTATGTGATATGCACTTCAATATATTTTCCTTTAATATGCCTGCCTATGGATGTGTATGCATGTATAAACATGCTTATGTGTGTATGTTTCCTCTGCATATGTGTCTATGTTATATATATCCTTAAATGTATTTTCCTCTGTTGCGCCCCACCTGTGTATCCCGACG
>NC_091567.1:40500204-40507704 GCF_042767895.1 Penaeus vannamei
CTCTCGTTGCAATTTAACGTAGACGAAAAGCGGGGAAGGGGGGAGGGTAGGGGTGAGGGGGAGGGGTGAGGGGGGCGGGGTGAGGGTGAGGGGGGAGGGGGGCGGGGTGAGGGGGAGGGGGAAGGGGGGCGGGGTGAGGGGGCATGGGGGGCTTGGGAGGAAAGGAAACAACCGCTACCACCGAACGTGCCGAATTAATTTCCGGAATATAATGCACTGTTTAACGACGACGGCTCGCAACAATATACTGGAACGAGGGAATCCAATGCTAACATGGAGGTGGGGTGGGGGTGGGGGTGGGATAGGGGGGGGAAGGGTAGGTTCCTCCGTCGTAACACTTGAGCTGATGTGAAACCTTTTGCAGCGGCGATTAAGTGAGGGGAGAGTGTGTGTGTGTGTGTGTGTGTGTGTGTGTGTGTTTGTGTGTGTGCATGCGTGCGTGTTTCTGTGTGTGTGTGTGCGTGCACGCGCGCGTGTGTGTATGTGTGTGCGATCCCGCGCGTGTGTGTGTGTGCGTGCATGCATGCGTGTGTGTGTGTGTGTGTGTGTGTGTGTGTGTGTGTGTGTGTGTGTGTGTGTGTGTGTGTGTGTGTTGTGTACTGTATACGTGTGCTCGGGGAGGGAGTATAGCTTGTGGAATGGATGTTGGGTTATGTAACGTGATGTAGGATTATTGTTCGGGGGGAAAAAATATTGTTTTTTAGATCATACGAGTTGCAGTGTATATACAATTCTAAGAAGGTGAAAGCGGGGATAGAGAGAGATTTAAACAAACGAAAGTGGGGGGAAAATATGCAGATTTTTTTTTTCTTTACGGAATTGAAGAAAATCGCCGTCAAAGAAAGAAGATATAAATGAACGAAAAAACAAAAACCAAACAAAACAAAAAACAACAACAACAACGAAAAAACGAGATTCATGTTCCTACAATCCAGCAATATCGGATTGCATATGAAAGAGAGAGGAAAATATGCATTTTTTTTTTTTTTTTTTTTTTACGGAATTGAAGAAAATCGCCGTCAAAAAAGAAGATATAAATGAACTAAAAAAAGAAAACAAAAAATGAAGGAAACGAGATTCATGTTCCTACAATCCTGCAATATCGGATTGTATATGAAAGAGAGAGAATTAAACAAACGAAAGTGGGGGAATAAATTTGCAGATTTTTTGGGGGGAACTGAAGAAAATCGCCGTTAAAGGAAGAAGAAAATGAAAAAAAAAAAGAAAACATAGCCAAAAAACGAAGAAACGAGATTCACGTTCCTACAATCCCGCAATATCACATGCAATCCCTCGGACACAACAGCTTGTAAACAGCAACGTGGCTCGAGAACGGAGCTTGCATTTCATCATCGGGAGCCTTGTCCCTGATTGGCAGGAGAGCAATTTGGGCAACAGCAACTGAATATCAATAATCCTTTTGATAAACAAGTCGATTTCGTTGCGAATGGCTGCGGGAGAGTTCCGGAACGCATCGGAATAATTTCGGGTCGTCAACCGAATTCCGTATTAGGTAAACAAAGCGAGAGAGAGCTAAGTATGCAGCATTTTAGTTTAGATTAATTCTGGAGCAACGGTCGAGTGCTGGATGCGAGCTCCGCACATCTCCGGAAATTATGTTCAGGCTGATGCTTGTAATCTTCTTCTTTTTTTTTTTTCATTTCTTTTTATTTATTTATTTTCTAAAATTCCTTTTTTTTATTTTTTTTTATTTTTTTCATTTCTTTTTATTTATTTATTTTTAAAAAATTCCTTTTGCATTAAAGCATGCGAGCCGAATGTAGTTAGTATTACTAGGATCATTCTTGATATTCATTTCCAGGAATAGGAAGAACAATATTCTTGATTCGGAATTTTTGACTGTAGAAAGTATTTTTATAGCTCAGATCTGTTCAGTCCTTCTCCCCCCCCCCCCAAAAAAAAGAAAAAAATAGCCAGCACTTTTCTGTTTTGTTTTGTTTTTGTAGAATATTGAGGTTATATGCATTGAGATTTGATCTTCCAACATTAACCAACAAAGAATAATTATTTCTCGATCGTTAATTAAATAGCAATACCGTGTGGTATATCATATACCTTTAAATGACTCAGAAATCATACAAAATGTAACTAATCTAAACAAACTCCAGTAATATTACGCACGAAATGATATTTAAACAAACTACAAACAAATTACAACACCATAAAAAACAACAACAAACAACAAAATTATATGCCAAGCTCTCTCGCCTGTCGATGCCAGCGCCGGGGATTCAATTTTGTATTTTTTCTTGTTTTCTTTGTATATATATATATATATATATATGTATGTATGTATGTATGTATGTATGTATTTATGTATATTTACATATACACATACATATATACAAAAAAAAAAAAAAAAAAAAAAAAAAAAAAAAATATATATATATATATATATATATATATATATATATATATATATATATATATATATATATATATGTATATAATCATATACTTACATATATGTATTTATATATATTTATATATATACATTATATATATATATATGTGTGTGTGTGTGTGAGTGTGTGTGTGTGTGTGTGTGTGTGTGTGTGTGTGTGTGTGTGTGTATTCATGTAGGAACCTGAAATGACAAAACCATGTAATCAAGGTTTTTCAAATAATGTTTTAGGCCAAACAAAAGAAACCCCTCCCCCCGCCCCCCACAAAAAAAAAAATAATAATAATAATAATAAAGAAATAAAAAGAATAAAAAAAATAAAGTCAACAAACTACCGGAATTTGTCATTTCCTCCCCTCACTTTTTACCCTAAACGATATTTCTTGCTCCCAACGTTAACACCAAGTCATCAAAACTAACACACCACGATGCTGATTGCCGATAGAAACTCAATATCTCTGTTACTCCCGTAAAAAAAAAAAAAAAAAAAAAAAAAAAAAAAAAAAAAGAGAGAGAGAGAGAGAGAGAGAGAGAGAGAGAGAGAGAGAGAGAGAGAGAGAGAGAGAGAGAAACAGGCAGTCATTATATGCAAATCACCAGTCAGCCTCTCCATCCAATAGGGTTATTCGACCGTGTGGAAAGCGGTTGTTTGTAAGCTAACAGCGTCGTCTGTAACAGTCATGGTTTGAGCTCTGGCCTTTCCTGTCCACTCGATATACGATGGGCTGGACGACTGACATCAGGATATTGTTTTTGCCGTTTTTACTGCTTTTTCTCTTTCTTTCTCTGTCTCTGTCTCTTGTCTCTGTGTCTTTCGCTTTCTCTGTCTCTGTCTGTTTTTGTCTTTGTCTTTGTCTTTGTCTTTGTCTCTGTCTCTGTCTCTGTCTCTGTGTCTGTGTCTGTCTCTTTCGCTTTCTCTTGTCTCTTGTCTCTTGTCTCTTGTCTCTTGTCTCTTGTCTCTTGTCTCTTGTCTCTTGTCTCTTGTCTCTTGTCTCTTGTCTCTTGTCTCTTGTCTCTTGTCTCTTGTCTCTTGTCTCTTGTCTCTGTCTCTGTCTCTGTCTCTGTCTCTGTCTCTGTCTCTGTCTCTGTCTCTGTCTCTGTCTCTGTCTCTGTCTCTGTCTCTGTCTCTGTCTCTGTCTCTGTCTCTGTCTCTGTCTCTGTCTCTCTCTCTCTCTCTCTCTCTCTCTCTGTTGTTTTATACATTTATTCATTTTATGCATTTGATTTTATTTCATTGTCGGTGTTGGGTCGTTTAGGGAAGTATTTTCTTTGAAAACTTCGAATGATTTCATTTTTATTACGCGCGCGTGTGTGCTCATATATATATATATTACGTTTTTTATTCTTATTTTTTTAATCGTTTCATTCTAGCTGCTTTACATCCTACACATTATTTAATAAGAAATTAATGTCAATGAATGAATGAATGGCTTACATGATCCCTCTCATCAGTAAAAAAAGAAAAGGAGAAAGAGAAAAAATATTAATATCCAAATGATGATAACAGAAGAATAAATAAATACTGCTAATACTGATGAAAAACAGAAATCATGTAATCCCGTTGTGAAAATATCTCATCGGAAAAGAAACGAAAAAAAAAAAGAAAAAAAAACGAAAAAGAAGAAAAAGAAAAAAATAGAATAAAAACAGTTTCCAAAAGCACAACAAATCAGAACAGGAATTGTGGAGAGCAGTGACGTCGTGTCTCCCAGGCCAACGCGCTGGAAAGCTATTGTAACCGATCAAAGGCATTAATTCAGAACCGACAAGGCTTATGAAACGCATGTAAATTACGTCGATCCCAATGGACGATGGTTCCATAAGCTATATTTACATTTTCCTGTATTTTCGTTCCTGTACAATTCGCTGTTTCGTCGCTATCTTAACGAACGCAATTGATTTGAGGAAGCGCGACTGTGGAGATAAACGGAGAGACAAAATTGAGATAATAAGAAACCGGAATAAAGGCATGAATAAAAATGGAAAGATGAATTATGAGGAAAAAATAAGGTAATTTCGACGCTGTACCTGACAGCTCTTTGTGCCACTTATCATATAAATCCGAAGATTTCATGCGTACAAGGTGTCATAATTCAATTTAGAAAGGCCAGTATACGCAGATATATAGATAAATGGATAGATAGACAGAGGATAGATAAGTCGACAAATAAGGAGGTAGATAGACATAATTTAATTACCTTTACCACGTATAGTATAGTATTTATGCTAATTGTATTCTGGGTATAGCGGAAACTTGTTACTTTTGAGAATTTCTTGCTGGATTTGAATCTCATTCTGAGCTCGGATCTCTCTCTCTCTCTCTCTCTCTCTCTCTCTCTCTCTCTCTCTCTCTCTCTCTTTCTTTCTTTCTCTGTATGTCTGTCTGTCTGTCTGTCTGTCTGTTTCTCTCTCTCTCTCTCTCTCTCTCTCTCTCTCTCTCTCTCTCTCTCTCTCTCTCTCTCTCTCTCTCTCTCTCTCTCTCTCTCTCTCTCTCTCTCTCTCCCTCCCTCCCTCCCTCTCCATTTTCATCTAATTATGTATCTGATCAAGATCTGGCTGTTCATCTGCAGATCTGTCTGTTTATCTATTCATCTATCTATCAAACATTCGATCTGTCTACCTACCTATCTACTTTTCTCTCTACCGACCATTCTGTCTGTCCTTCCCTTCTCTCCCTCTATCGAACCATATGTCTCATACAAATAGAATATGAATCGGGGACTCACCAATATGAAATAAATCAACTATGAAAACCTTCAATGATTTATACAAAAGATGCTACTGTGTATTTGAAGAAACCTTTTTTTCTTTTTTCTTTTCCTTTTTTTTAAATTTTAGTGTTTGAACCGCCGTCGTGACCAGGCAATCAAGTAAATGAAATATTTCGGAAAATTGTAATCATTTAATCCTACTTTTCCTTTTTTCTATCTTTCGTGTCTGAACCGCCGTCGTGACCAGGCAATCAAATAAATATTTCGGAAAATTGTAATCATTTAATCCTACTTTAATGATGAACACCTGCCTGCCTGCTGCTCCTTGTGTCCCGTCAACTAACGTTAGTTTGACGTACCCGCTTCCACTGGCGCCTTCGGTAATTGGGACCTGTCCACTCTCGAATTTATGTCCCTCCGCAGCGCACCTTGACGGCCTCTCCCCCCCCCCCCTTATCTGTCCCCTTCCCGCCCCCCTACCTCTTTCATTTCCCTCCCTCCCTCCTCCTCCCTTCGTCTCCCCTTTCTCGTTTCTTTTGTCTCCCTCCTCCACGCTTCTTTCTTCCTTTCTCTTTTCTTTTCTCTCCCTTATTCTCTTTCCCTTCCCTCCCTCGCTTCTTCCTCTTTCCCCCTTTCCTCCACCTTCCTCTATCCCTTCCCTCCCCCTTCCTCTTTCTCCTTCCCTCCCTCCTCTCTCTTTCTTCTCCCTCTCCTCCCCCTTCCTCTTTCTCCTCCCCCCCCTCCTCTTTTCCCTTCCCTCCCCTCTTCTCTTTCTCCTCCCCTCCCCCTTCCCTTCCTCCTTCTCTTCCTTCTCCTTCTCCTCCCCTTCCCTCGTCCTTCCCTCCCCCTCTCCTCCCCTTCCCTCGTTCTTCCCTCCTAACCCCCTCGCCAACCGGTCCCCCTGATGCCAAACCCTTACTCAACCTCTTGCTGTCTAAGCCACTAAACTCCCTCACTCTGTTCCTCCCCTCTAACCCTCTACTCCATACTCTCCTCCCTCTAACCCTCTACTCCACCAACTTCCCCTTCCTCTACCTTCTGTCTTTACCTCACACGCGTCTATCTCTCGTCTATCTCCAACTATGCCATAGCCCCACCAACAGCTATTCTCTAACCCTCTACTCCACCAACTCCCCCTTCCTCTACCCTCTATTTTTACCTCACACGCGTCTATCTCTCGTCTATCTCCAACAATGCCAAAGCCCCACCAACAGCTATTCACTCGATCTCACTTCTGACGCTAAAGGTGCCGTCACACTAGCACTTTTTCCGTTAATTTTTAAACAATTTTCTGAAATTTTGTCCATTTTTGAGCGAATTGTCGATTCTCCAGTCAGACGACAATGATCGTTTCCGTCTGAAAACCTTTCCGTCAACTTTTTCAGCCAAGCAAAGTCAGATCAAGAGCTATATTCGAGAATGTTTGTATTTACGTTAAATAAAATTGTCAAAAAATTGATGGAAAAAGTGCTAGTGTGACACGGTCTTAACTCTATCATCAACTCCGCTTATCCCAGCCCTTACTCCACTCCATAAGTACCGCCCACCCTATAACTTTCTCTTCACTTCCTCCCCTTCCAACAATTCCTTTCCTTTACTCTTAACTCCACCCCGTGCGGTTCTTTCTCTTAACTCCGACTAACACTTGACTGCCCTCCCCCCCATCTACTCTTCCCCGCCCTCAACCATGTCCAAAATATTCCTACATCCACTGGACCCCCGGCCATCTAACCCTCTCCGACCCCGCCCCTCGCCCAATAATACTCCCCACTACTCCCTTCTCCCCTCTTTTCTTCCCACCTTTACCACCCCCCAAGATCCCCCCCTAAACGTCCACGAACGCTCCCTTCCCCTCCCATCACCCTCCCCTCATCTGCCCTTCCCTCCCCCCCCCCTTCTAAACTCTACACCCTCCCCTCCAAAATCTCTCCTACTTCCTTGTACATTCCTCTCTCATTTTTACTCCCCTCCCCCATCCCACCTTCCTTCCGTCTCCCCTCCTACCTTTTACCACTCCCTCCCCTTCCCCCCAACCCCCCTCCCCCCTCCACCCCACTCTCTCCCCATCCCCCTCCACCCCACCCCACTCCCTACCTTCTCCCCTCAACCCCCTTTCCATCCCACTCCCTCCCTTCTCCCCCCAACCCCCATCCCCACTCCACCCCACTCTCTCCCCATCCCTCCATCCCCCCCTCCCCCCATCCCCCCATACCCCCTTCCATCCCTTCGCTCCACCCCTCTCCCTCTCCTCCCAACCCCATACCACGCAACCTTCCCTCCCCTCTTTGTACCTATGACAGCGGCGAGCATTGACACCTCTCGCTCGTATACCACGCTCGCGACATCTCCGGAGGACTCGTAAAG
>NC_091567.1:40522704-40525204 GCF_042767895.1 Penaeus vannamei
TACCATCATCATTGCTGTCGTTGTTCTGACGATTATTATTTTTGTCATTGTTTTCATTATCTTTGTTATTGTGAATTTTATTATCATTATCCTTGTTAGTATCAACATTATTATCATTGTTATCACTATTTATGTTGTTATTGATGATGATTTTATTATCATTGATGTTTTTTTTAGTTTTGTTTTTTTACTATTATCATTATCATTATTTCATATATCATTATTATCATTATCATCATTATTATTATATTTGCAATGATTGCTATTATTATAATTTTCTGTTATTTTTTATATAATTATCATTATTTTTATTATTACTGTCACCATCATCATCATTATTATTTTAGCATTATCATTATAATCATCACCATCATTATCATCACTATAAACAGCATTACTATTGTAGTGAGCCACAGCAAGTTGAAGAAGCCCAACCTCGAACGAAAGAACTTGGGGTGATATGTGCAAGTTACCCCTGCTCGCACACTGTATATTACGGTGCCTTGGTCGCGGAGAACTTCAAGAAAACGGGGAATGGATTACTTTAATTATTACTGCAGTTGGTGGTCTTTTGTGTTTCAAAGATTCTTGATTGTATCATTTTTTATACCTTTTAATTCGTTTTCTTTTAATATTCCGCAAATGTGAGAATATTCCGTCCATCTGAAGACCACGTCATTTAAGTTTTTCTACGAGTATTTTTTAAGTGAAATAGTGAACTTAATGCAGGGGGGAGAAGGTACCGGCCTCTATTGAGAAGCATATCATATTGACCTCTTCTGACCCAAGTGTCGCCTCAGTTATTACATTCTCGTTTGCGGGGAATGCATAAGTTATGATTATTTTTGCTTTTTTTTATTTTCATTTTTAGTTTTTAGTTTTTAGTTGTTTTTTTTTGTGGTGGTTTTGGTTGCAGACGCATATGCTGAGGGGCGGTAAGACGGATTTTTCTTCTTCTTTTTATGGTGATCTGCTCATTTTTACAAAAACCAAAATGCCTTTAAGATTTTTTTTTTTTTTCTCGTGTGATTTTTGAATTTCATGTTCGATTTTAGTGTCGTTTTTTTAAGTGAAATTATATAAGCTATGCGATTCTGCATGTCTAATTGATTTTTCTTCTTCTTTTTTATATAAATGTAACTCATACGTATGTTTAAGGTATCCCTATATGCTTATCCTCGGGTATTAAAAGCTAGATCTAAAGGAATCTCAAAATCTGAGGTCATCTAAAATAATAACTAAATATGAAGATAGATTAAATGGCAATGAATTAGATGAGAAATTGAGATGAAAGCGGACGGTATTTTCCAGGGTAGTTTACCTTCGACGGTAAGAACATAGATAATGAAGATGATGCTTATGAAATCAAAGGAGACGTGGAGGATTTAAATCTTGAAGTTAATATGATGTCTTTAATGGGAGAGTGTCCAATTGACGCAGAGTTCTTTTAGAATTCTCTAAACTCTTTCGTTCGCTTATCACAAATTCAAAACCCTAACTAACTTTTGAAAATTGTTATGGTCATTTAAAATTGTTAAAATTTGTGCTAACTTTTGAAAATTGTTATGGTCATTTCTTTAGACATGCACACTTACTGTCTAGTTTCGTTTACCCTCTTCTAGACGTCTCTAACTTTTCTAAGACATGAGCTAACGTTCCTGGACGAACTAACCAAGTGGTGGGAGCAAGACATCCATACCAAGGGTCGAAGTTTTCTATGAGCTATTTAGTTTAATCACTATACTATCTTTATTATCATTATTGTTAAAAACTACTACTATCCTTTTTATACAGTTATCATTACTATTATTATTTTCATTATTATTATTACCGTTATTATCATCTTTATTATTGCTTTTGTTTTTATGATAATCATTATCATCATTATCATTATAATGATCTTAATTATCGTAACGGTTGTTGTCAGTAGCATTATCATTATTTTTTTATCATTATTCTCAATATTACTACTTGTATCATAATCATCATTATTAACACTATCAATGATTGTAAAAAGAAAGAGAAAAAAAACTTTGGGTATATGTTTTCGAGCATGTGTGTCCGTAAGTGTGTACATAGAAAAACAAGAAATATATATTCTAGGAGAAAAAAACTTTCCGGAAGAAGCAAGGATTTACGACTTTATTTCATTTTCTTTCCTTTCTTAGAAGCTTTTACCGGCACTTCATACAGCTCCGTCTTTCCAGGCCTCGTATATAATTTCCTTTCGTTACGTTACGTTCACGGAAATGCTTCGTCAGCTGTACGTATATAAATTGCTTTATAAGTAATAAACACACACACGCACACAAACATATGCATACACACACACACACAAACATACACTCACATTTACACACACACACATGCACACGCACGCGCGCACACACACATGCAGACATACATAAATGTACACACACGCACATATATCTATATACTGTATATGTATATACAAATATATATATATATATATATATATATATATATATATATATATATA
>NC_091567.1:40530204-40532704 GCF_042767895.1 Penaeus vannamei
AACATCAAAACATTCATAAAACATATAATGTTACAAAATACATTTTATAAAACAATGTTACTTACATAATGTTACAAAATACATAATGTTACGAAATACATAATGTTATAAAATACATGTTACAAAATACATATTGTTACTTACATAATATTACAAAATACATAATGGTTTAAAATACATAATATTATTTACATAATGTTACAAAATACATAATGTTATAAAATACATAATATTATTTACATAATGTTACAAAATACATATGTTACAAAATACATAATGTTACTTACATGTTACAAAATACATAATGTTACAAAGTACATGTTACAAAATACATGTTACAAAACATCAAAGCATCATTAAATAACAGCGTACATATTTTCGACTTACACAAAAATTAACTAATATTACCAAATAACATAAACAACATCAAAGAATGATCTACATGTTTTCGAAGACTTTTGTCGTCTGTTAACCCTTTGTGTTCGGTTAAGACGAATCGTTTCGAACCGTCGCTGACACTGTGTTCGGATGAGGGTCGGAAGTTGGCTCTGCGTTGCATCCGGGGAATGATTAACTATTTGTTATTGGTCTGAATGGTGTTTAGATGTTTGTCGTTTTTTTTTTTTTTTTTGGGGGGGGGGGGTTATGTATTTAATAACATCATTATCATTAACTTCTTCATTTAAGTTGACATGACAATTATTATCATCTTTGGCATTATTTTTATTATTATTATTAACATTATGACTATTATCATCTTTATAAGTAAAAGTACTGAGGACATCGTCATTACTGAGATCATAATTATCATTTTCCTCATTACAATTATCTTTATTTAATTGATAATGATGATAATAGTAATAATAACTATAATAATGAATATAATAATAATCATAATGTTAATAATGATAATAATATCAATATTGACATTGATATTAATATCTATGATAATAATAACGATAACACTAAAAATGATGTTTACCATTATTTTTTTTTTTATTAATACCATGTTTATTATGAATCTTCTTATTATTATCATTTTTGTCATTATTATGAAAATAATAATAATAATTATTATTATTAATATTGCTGTTGTTGTTATTATAACCATTATTATCATTATTATTATTACTATTATTATTATTATTATTATTATTATTGCTATTATTATTATGGTTATTAGTATTAATATAATTGCTATTTTTACCATTTTTTCATCAATATTATCATCATATCATAATTAGCATTATTGATATCATTATTTTTTCTCATCATTGTCATTATCGATATTATATTCTAATTGTTTATTATCATTAATAGTATTATTGTTGTCATTATCATTATTACTGTTTATTATCATTAATAGTACTATTGTTGTCATTATCGCTATTATTATTATCATCCTTATTATCAATAACATCATCACCATCGTGACTATCATCACCTTCATCGTCAATTTCACAATTATCATTCTACCCAAATATCTTTATCCTTACCCTCACCATTATCAATCTAATTCATCACTCTTATCATAATCACTTCTTCGACAAGTCGGATATCTATCGCTGTCAGACCTTATTGTACAGTCAGCTGGATCAGAAAAAACCGCAGTCGATGAAGTGGTATCAAAGTCTATGGGTGGAGCTGCCTCTATAGCCCGAGGAACAGCTGATTCGATTTCGGTGGTTATCCTGACCAGCATAGAGATCTAGGACGGAAAAAGGGGGAGTGTCTCCAAAGGCGTCAGTCCTTGTAAGAAAGTGGGGTTGGAGGTGTGGGATGATTGTAGAGAGGTTTTGGCATTTTTAGATTTTTCTTTCTTTTTTTCTTTTTTCTTTCTTTCCTTTTTTCTTTCTTTCTTTCTTTCTTTCTTTCTTTCTTTCTCTCTCTCTCTCTCTCTCTTTTAAGGTGTTACTGAAGGGTTGAGGTCTGAGTACCTAGAGGTTATTGTTTTAATGCTTATCATTTTGTTCGAAAGTTCAACACACACACACACACACACACACACACACACACACACACACACACACACACACATTCACACACACACACACAAAGAAGAAGCAAAAAAAATAACAAGAAAAAATTTTGTACCACGGGAAAAAGATACAATTTATGCACGATTACTCCATCTCTGAAGGAGTGTCTTGAACGAACGTCTTGGCGGAGTGTGGCTGAGAGTAAGACGCGAGGGGGTGAGGGGGTGAGGGGGGAATGTGCAGTCACTCGTCCGAAGAGAGTGGTTGTTCTACGTCAAGTTATTCTGCAGAGACGCTGTTCTTGTTCTCGTTCTCACTCTCACTGCAACGTTTTCTCTTTTTTTTAACACAGAGTTTAGGTAATAAGACTTAAATAAAATTTCGAGACTAGTGTTATTCCAAATTCCTTGTGTGTGTTTTAGATAGATAGATGGATAGATTGATAGATAGGCAGGTAGATAGATAGATAGGTAGATAGATTTATAGATAGGTAGATAGATAGATGGATAAATAGAGAGTAT
>NC_091567.1:40547704-40550204 GCF_042767895.1 Penaeus vannamei
CATACAAACATGCTTATATTTGTTTGTATGAATATTCGTTCTTTAATCTATATCTGTATAGTCAATGGGAGCGTATGTTCTATAAAATCTATATTCTTATCGTTGCTTTCATATTGTTATTATTTATTTATTTATTTTTTTTTTTTTTTTTTTTAAGAGTGAGGAGAATATTTTTATTATATTACTGACAGTGATGATGAAACATTACTACTACTAATGGAATGAATAAAGTTACAACTTTTACTGCTATCTCTTACTACAACTGTTACTAATGACAAACTGATAATGATAGCGAATAAACAATGATGAATTTGATAATAATGCTGCTGCAATGATGATGGTTATAGTTATGATGATGATAATGATGATAAAGATGATTTTGGTGATGGTGAGGAGGATGAAAATATCAATAAGGATGATGATGATAACAATGGTGATGATGATAATAACAATAATTATGATAATAATAATAAAAATAGCAACAATAACAATAACAACAACAACAATAATGATAGTAATAACAATAATAATGATATTAAAAATATTAAGAATATTAAGAACAATAATCATAATTATAATAATGATGATGATAATGATAATGTGGAGGAGTGAGAATAATAATGAAAATAATAATAAAATTGAATAACAACAAACAAAAACAGCCAAAATAAGAACAATAATAAAACAAATACTAGTAGTGACAAAACTGACAATCATTATTATTATTAGATTGTTGATATTGGCCTCGAAATCATTGCTACATTGTAGTATCTCAGAAAGCAAGGTGGTAGGCGTGGCAAAGTTCATTCATTTATTATTTCTTATTTAATAGTAGAAGTTAATTATTTATCTTTTTCATATAAGTATTTCCAGGAGGCTCCAGGTTACAAGAATTTATCTTGAACGGTAGTAAAAAAAAGAAATAGGTATTAAGTCAAGATACGCATATTTAGAAGGAACTCTTCTCAAATCAGAAAATGAATATATTAAGATTTCCCCACACGCTTACAATAATTGTCGTGGGACAGGACAGGACTCGGACAACAGTGGAAGCAGTAGTTGCCTTGCCTCGCTCCCTCTCTCTCTGGCTTGTCTTGGCGGAACGAGGGGTATATATACGGGTAATTCCCGCCACTTCCAAGACGGCGCGGACTTGTTTGCCTACTAGTTTGCATACTTGAATTGGCGGACTGCGTCTTGAGTACTGTTACGGCGCTTTTTGCTTGTTCTTGTTCACTACAACATGAATGAGATATATATATGTATGAAATAAAATGTGTACATGGATATGTTGCACTAATCTGGGACTAAATAAAATAAATGAAATTATATGATCCACAAAGAAAAAGAAAAAAGAAAGAAAGAGTAAAAGAAAAAAAATCAAAAAGAAAGAAGAGAAAAAGAGAACGGAAAAGAAAGGGAGAAAGAATAAAGAAAGAATCAGAAATAAAAAGGAAAGAAAGAACTTGAAGGAAAAAAAAGATAAAAAAAGAGAAAGAACAAATAAGCAAACAAATAGAAAGAAAAATAAAAACAAAGAAAAATAAAGAAAACAGAGACGGAGAAAGAAATGAAATAAATAGATAAAAAAACAAAAAAACAAAAATAAAGAGAGACAAAGACAGAAACAGTTAAATAAAGACAGAAAATGGAGAAAGAAATGAAATAAAAAACAAAACAAAAAAACAAAAACAAAGAGAGACAAAGACACAGACAGTTAAATAGAGACGGAAAATGGAGAAAGAAAAAAAAAAAAAACAAAAAAAAAAACAAAGAGAGACAAAGACAGAGACAGTTAAATAGAGAGAGAAAATCGCTGAATGGACCTTCCCCTTCTTGCTGGATGCCCAATAACCATTGCTGTGATTGGGTAACAGACTCAATAAGCTCTAGACAGGCGGCGAGGAGGAGGTGTGAGGGGTGGGGGGTGGGGGGGTGGGATGGCGAGGAGGAGGTGAGGGGTGGGGGGGGCGAGGAAGAGGTGAGGGGTGGGGGGTGGGGGGGCGAGGAGGAGGAGGGGGTGGAGGGGAGGCGAGGGGAGAGGAGGAGGTGAGGGGTGGAGGGGGGGCGAGGAGAGGGGTGGAGGGTGGGGGGGGCGAGGAGGAGGAGGTGGTGGGGTGGCGAGGAGGAGGAGGGGGTGGGGGGGGCGAGGAGGAGGAGGGGGGCGAGGAAGAGGTGAGGGGTGGGGGGATTGGGGGCGAGGAGGAGGTGAGGGGTGGGGGGATGGGATGGCGAGGAGGAGGTGAGGGGTGGGGGTGGGGCGAGGAGGAGGAGAGGGGTGGGGGTGGGGGGGCGAGGAGGAGATGAGGGGTGGGGGTGGGGGTGGGGCGAGGAGGAGGAGTGGGATGGGAGGGGCGAGGAGAGGAGGGGGTGGAGGGGGGGCGAGGAAGAGAGGGGAGGGGGTGGGGGGGGAGGGCAAAACGGAAATTACTTTTGATGACGTTAATCGTGTTTCTGTTTTTGATGTTTTGATGTAACAAAATTTTCCCATTAATACCAA
>NC_091567.1:40555204-40557704 GCF_042767895.1 Penaeus vannamei
ATATAAATATTGTCATTATTACTGCCGCTGATTTAACATGTCTATCCATTATCAGTATTCTTACTTTTTTATACTTATCAGTTTGGTTGTTGTTGCAGTTGCTGTTAGTTTTGTCTTTGCTTTATTAATATCAGTATTGTTGATGATTATCATCATCATCAATATCATGATATTTTTACCATTATTGTTGTTATTAGTATTATCATTGATATTGTTATCATTATTATCGTCATTATCGTTATTATTAGTATTATCAATATTATTGTTATCATAATTATTACTATCATTGTAATTATTATTGTAATAATTTATGTAATTATCAGCATCGTTTTTATTCTTATAAAATTATTATCACTTTTATTATCATAACCATTTTTATTACCATAATTATCATTATTATTATTATCATTATCACTCATTGTTATCATTGTTAATATTATTATTACTACCATTACTATTATTATAATTGTTGTAATTACTACTACTACTATTATTATTATTATCATTATCACTATCATTATTATTATTATTAATATTCTTATCATTATTACTATCACCATCATCATCATCATAATTTTCTTAATTATAATGATTATCAATTTGATTATTATTGTGATTATAATAGTAATAATTAAAATAATCGTAACGATAACATTGTAATATCTTTTTTGTTACCATTACCATTAGCGTTATAGTAATAGCAGTAGTGTCATTTCCATTATTAATATTATCATTGTTACTCTCATAATCTTTATTATCAACAGAAATTATCGCCAATACCATTATCAATTCGCACCACCACTATCATTTAATCCTACTTTTTATACCAATTTTATCATCCTATATTTCAAAGCACGCTTAAGCCCTTATTTACATTCAATTACGATACCCGGACACCCCGCTCTTCATCAACATATCCAGAAAACCTAATGGAACCCGCTTCGCTGTGTCGCTACACATCCACCCAGTGAAGCCAAACATCCACACATTACCGCTGAGGTGTCACAGAGGGGAAGAAAGTCGAGAACAAAGACGACACGGCAGTTTGTGGCTCCCCTCAGTTAATTAATGGATTTTCGCTGATGTGTTCAGTCCTTGGCGTTAAAAGAAAGGCGAGATTTGTGTGAAGATTAACAGTCAGGCAAAACACAGCGAGTTATTGATAACAGGTTTAATGATAGTCTGGAAGGGGGGAAGGTGTAACTGATACAGACACACACTCAGGAGACGCTAATCAGTGTTGGGTTGTCAAATTTTAATATATGATGAATGGATGTGTACACAAATGAAATATACTCTATAACAAAATTAAAGTATATGTGACGTGAATGACAAAAGTCGTATTGGTACTATTGGATTCAATATCTTATATATAGTTTTTCGTGACTCAACTACGATTAAAGAATTGGTAAAACCACTAAAGAGAAGTAAAAAAGTAATAGAAATACGACCTGCAACCCGAGTTCAATCGTCTTTATAGAGGGGTTTATGAAAAAGATAATGAAAGTTACTGGAATGACCTTTTCCACTTAGCTCGTAGTCTTGAACCGGACTCGTTTGGTTTATATATATGTATATATATACATAAAAAGGTGTACATATGTATGTGTTTTTATATATACATATATGTGGAAAGGTATGAATGAGAACGAATATCTTCACAATACAAGACATTATATATATATACATACATATATATAATATATATATATATATATATATATATATATATATATATATGTATATATATATATATATATTATATACACACACACACACACATATATATATACTTTTCGTTATATCATTATCATTATCCAATCATATTCATATTTTATTTCAACTTTATATTACATCTGGGAATGGTTTGCACTGCAACATGGAAGATTATAGTTAGAACATCATTCTGACCGCCGTAAAACCGCATTGCTGTTTACTTGCTGACATAAAGAAAGAAAAGGAGAAGAAAAGAGACAGAAAGACAGAATAAATCATAAAAATAATTGCCGCTCGCACACCAGGGGATCGCGGTTACCTCAACGGCTCGCCAGGATCAGCAACTGCCACTAAAGTTGCAACTTTACAACAAACAATTAGAGTTGAGAAAGAACGATGCTCTCGGGGCAGACTCTAAGCCCTTTTGGCGAGTACCTCGTTGCCTGGCGTCGTAACTGTCGAGCCTGACTGCCTGGTTCTTAAAGGGTTGCGGTTGTTTGTTGGGCCGCATTCTGTGTTCCAGGCGCGTACGTCATGCACTGTGTGAGTGGTGGAAGCAAACTTGCGTGTGTGTGTGTGTGCGCATAATGTATAATGTATAATATATATATATATATATATACTTATATATGTATATATATACATGTATATATTTTTTTACATATATATACATGTATATGAATGTGTGGCTTTATATGTGTGTGTCTGTGTGGCTTTATATGTGTGTCTGTGTGACTTTATATGTGTGTGTCTGTGTGGCTTTAGGTGTGTGTGTCTGTGTGGC
>NC_091567.1:40565204-40570204 GCF_042767895.1 Penaeus vannamei
TCTAAGAAGACTGTTTCTCTTAATCTTTGTATATGTAACTTAACAATTTTTTAATTCGTTGCGAACACTTTATTTTATCTATTTATTTATCTTTTAATTCCTCGCTAACCATCTAAGAAGACTATTTCTCTTAACCTTTGTGTATACAAGTTTACAATTTCTTAATTCGTGATGAAGACTTTATTTTATTTATTCATTTATTAATTCCTCGCTAACCATCTAAGAAGACTGTTTCTCTTAATCTTTGTATATGTAACTTAACAATTTTTTAATTCGTTGCGAACACTTTATTTTATCTATTTATTTATCTTTTAATTCCTCGCTAACCATCTAAGAAGACTATTTCTCTTAACCTTTGTGTATATAACTTTACAATTTTTTAATTCGTGATGAAGAATTTATTTTATTTATTTTTTAATTCCTCGCTAACCATCTAAGAAGACTATTTCTACTAACCTTTGTATATATAAGTTTACATTTTTTTTTTTATTCGTTACGAACACTTTATCTATTTTTATTTTATTTTTTTATTATTCCTCGCTAACCATCTAAGAAGACTATTTCTCTCAACCTTTCCATATATAAGATTATAATTTCTTAATTTGTTATGAACACTTTATTTATTTTTCTTCTTTTAATTCCTCGCTAACAATCTGAGAAGACTATTCCTCTCAACCTTTCTATATATAAGCTTACAATTTCTTAATTCGTTATGAAATCTTTGTCTTTTTAAAATCGTATTAAAATACTTCAAAATAACAGTAAACCGCTCGGGAATACGCCTTAAATCTTCCTATGTTTTGCTTCTTTGTTCCGTTCTTTCTATATTTGCTTCTTTGTTCCGTTCTTAATCTATGCTATTGGTGTTTAGACTTAGCGCCTCTATTCTTCAAACAAAAAATCAATTTCCTAAATGTACATATATCTTTTAACAAGTACAGGATCTACGGTATTGAGGCATCGTTCCCTAGGGAGTTCTGTGCATTAGTGACCTTTATATCTGCTGTCTGAGGTAAACCCATATTGTAGGATGAGGTTATGAGGTCTGGAGGGCTATTCAGCACAACCAGTATTTATACAGTAAGCCATTTGCAGCACACACTCACAATATATATATATACATGTGCACACACACACACACACACACACATATATATATATATGTATGTATATATATTCATAAATATATATACATATATGTATATTTATATAATATATATCTGTATATGTATTAAATTATATTTTACATATGTACATATATTTGCATTATATATATATATATATATATATATATATATATATATATATATATATATATATATATATATCCAATATATAATATACATACATATATCCAATATATGTATACTTAATATACCCCCTTGGAAAAAGAAAAAAAATCTTCCTGGAGAAGGATGGCCAGCCGCCCCTCCTTCTTGTTCCTTCACTCGTGTTCTCAGAATATTTGTGCGGATGTTATTATCATATTCCATGAAAAGACGAGGCCCAAGGAAGCCGGAATGCATTTTTAAACTTGTTATGTGAAAACCCCGAGCGAAAGCGGGTCTGAACCTTTTAACCTCTAGGATTTTTTTTTTTCTCTCTTCATTTTCCTCGGTCTTTTCTCTTCCTCTTAATGGCTATTAGCGAAAGAGGAGTAAAGTGAGCAGGGTCACTTGGCGAGGAAGAGGCAAGAGTGTATCATAACTGCGAACAATAATGGTAACTAAAAATTCATAAGTTCTCCCTGTGAAAAGTTCTTCCTCGGTCCAAAAGGTTGTTGTGGACGTCTGCTTCATTTAAACCTCTGGACTGATGACTTCCTAAAACCATGAGGAACAATTAAGAAATTATGCGTGGAAAATAATATTTATAAAAAGAAAGAAAGAGATGAGTAATTGTGATAGCTTAATGCAATCTTCCCACATAATAAGACGTAAAAAAACAACATAAAACCTCGAAAATATTACCGCTCTTACGACCTCCCTGAGTTGTTCATTAGTATTCATGACACTACTAAAGGTGTACACTTCACTCCGACCCCGATGCATACGCGATATATACCGTGCTTCCGACGAGAACCTGCTCACGAAACTTTTACCGTTTGCGTCGCGAAGAAACCGAGGAAGAACACTTGTAAGAACCGAGGAACCAGACGCCGAGAGTGGTCGAGCCAAGGAACCTCCCACAAGGCGAGAGTGGTCGAGCCAAAGAACCTTCCAGACGGCGAGAGTGGTCGAGCTAAAGAACCTCCCAGAAGGCGAGAGTGGTCGAGCCAAGGAACCTCCCAGAAGGCGAAAATGGTCGAGCCAAGGAACCTCCCACAAGGCGAGAGTGGTCGAGCCAACGAACCTCCCACAAGGCGAGAGTGGTCGAGCCAAAGAACCTCCCACAAGGCGAGAGTGGTCGAGCCAAAGAACCTCCCAGAAGGTGAGAGTGGTCGAGCCAAAGAACCTCCCACAAGGCGAGAGTGGTCGAGCCAAAGAACCTCCCAGAAGACGAGAGTGGTCGAGCCAAGGAACCTCCCAGAAGGCGAGAGTGGTCGAGCCAAAGAACCTCCCAGAAGGCGAGAGTGGTCGAGCCAACGAACCTCCCAGAAGGCGAGAGTGGTCGAGCCAAGGAACCTCCCACAAGGCGAGAGTGGTCGAGCCAAGGAACCTCCCAGAAGGCGAGAGTGGTCGAGCCAAAGAACCTCCCAGAAGGCGAGAGTGGTCGAGCCAAAGAACCTCCCACAAGGCGAGAGTGGTCGAGCCAAGGAACCTCCCACAAGGCGAGAGTGGTCGAGCGATCGTGCTGCTTGGGACCTAAAGGCTAACGCGTTCTATCCCTGTTCATCGGCGTTCAACTAAATCCCACTTGTTATCGCCTGGGGGAAGGGATCGATTAAGGGAATATAAAGAGATAGGAGGAAACGATATTTTGGGGGGGAGGGTTGCCAGGCTATGTATAATGGATCCCATTTCCTTTAACTTATAGGTTATGTATGAGTGTACATACAGTATAAACATGCAAATAAGATTAGCATTATCTTTTCAATTTTCATTATCGTTCTTCTTCATATCATTACTGTTATTGTTATTATTATTATTATTATTATTATTATCATCATCATTACTATTGTTATTATTATCATTATCACTTGCATTATAGTTATCATTGAGATTATTGTTATAATGATTGATATTATCATTATTAGTATTATCATTATCACTATTATTAGTATTAGTATTATCATCAATATTATTAGTATTATCATTATTATCACCATTATCATTATCATTATTTTACCATCATCATTTTTATTGTAATTATCCTTATTAGTATTATCATCACTACTGCGGTCATACATTTCCATTATTATTATTATCATTATTGTTATGAAATTTGTTATTATCATTATTTTCAGTTATGTTATTATTACTGCTACCATCATTATCATTATCACTATCGTTATAATTATCCTATATACTGTAATCATTGAAAACTTTTTTGTCATTATTATCATTATTGATATAATTATAATTATTATTATGATTATTATTGTTATCATTGCTGTCGTTATCATCATCATCTTTGTTATCAGGATTATCATTATTATCATTATTATTGTTTTAATTGTTTTAAGTAATACTGTTATAACTAAGATTTTACTTTTGTTCGTATTATTTTCTTCTCCTTTTCTGTTGTTGTCATATTAATGTTAATATGAAAGTTATTTTGATAAATTCATTAATATTATTGTTGTCATTATAGGTACGACTACCACTATTACGAGTATTATAACTAATATTATGATAATTTTGATTTTCATCTTCAACGTCTAGTGACTATTACATATCTCCATTAGTAATTTAAGTGGAACGTCTTGAAATATAAATTAGAAAATGTACCTACAGAAAAATCTACAAAATGCACGTTTAGAATGACATTTCCAAAGACTGTGAGTAAAGTGCTAACGGAATCAGCTATGTAGAATAGGCAGTGGTGTTTCGTCATATTCAGCATCAGGTGTAGAAACGGAATTCTAAAAACAAACAAACAGGGAGGAAAAATACTGGAAAAAAATAAAAGAAAAAATGAAATTTATGCTTCAAATAAGTTCAAATAATAAGAAAGAAAGAAAAAAAAATTCTATGCCTCAAATAAGTTCTAAGTTAATCATAAAATCCCTTATGGAAAATATATGCGATAAGATCTAATGAATAAAACCAATCAAAAGACGAAGTAAATATTGAATAATGTATTTCTACCTTTCTTGATCGTGAAATTCAACGAGTAATGCTTTGCTTCAAAGGGAATGAGTGAGAGACAGGCGATAAAAGAGGGAGAGGAGGAGAGAGAGATAAATATTTAGATAAAAATAGAGAAGCGAGAGAACTGGAGAGATAGAGAGAGATAGTTAATGAGAGAGCAAGAGAAAAGGTAAGTAAGGAAAGAGAAACACAGAGATATAAGAAACACGTGGAGTAAAAAGAGAAAGCGAGAGAGTGAATAAAAGAGAAATAGGAGACAAGTGAGAAAGTGAGGAAGAGGGACGGTGAGTGAGGGAGGAAGGAGAGTATAAAAGAAGAGAGACAGTAAGTGAGGAAGCGAAAGCGAGAGAGGAAGATCCAACGATGAGAGAAAATGGAAGAGAGGCAGTGAGTGGAAGAGAATAAGAAACAGTGAGCAAGAGATGAATATTGCGAAAGGATGAGAGGCAGCAAATGTGAGAGGGAGAGAAACATATATGTTTATGTGTGTGTGTGTGTGTGTGTGTGTGTGTGTGTGTGTGTGTGTGCGCGCGCGCGCGCGCGTGTGTGTGTGCGTGTGTGTGTGTGTGTGTGTGTGTGTGTGTGTGTGTGTGTATGTGTATGTATATTTAGATGTATATATGTATATGTGTGTGTGTGTGTTAATGTGTGTGTGTGTGTGTGTTTGTGTGTGTGTGTGTGTGTTTATGTGTGTGTGTGTGTTTGTGTGTGTGTGTGTTTGTGTTTGCGTGTGTGTGTGTATGTGTG
>NC_091567.1:40617704-40620204 GCF_042767895.1 Penaeus vannamei
TATTGCAGCAGATCATTATTACTGGTTATCTCCTTCATCTCCATTACGGATTTGTCGAAGGGAGAGAATTCTAATCAAGACCTAATCCATGGATCAGATGGCCTTGCACCACGCCAGGGTTCAAATGGTGCGATAGGCAGGGAATTCTGGAATCCTTTTGAAGTCTCCAGTAGTAGATTGCAAGACGGATCCCTAATCCTTAGCCTAAACCGGAATAGCATAGATCTAAAGGCACATATGTAGATTCTGAGTAGTTGGTCGTGAACTGGGCCCTTTGGATAGCCATCGTCAGTCTGAAATAAACATACCACGAATACCGCGATCGTGTAACTGGCGACCCACAACAATCGGAAGATAACCTCGTTTGCTTGTTATTAATGTGGACCTTCCCTTCCTACCCGTGTTATCTGAAGTACCCTTAGAAACTTCAGATCCTAGACTTATGTATTATTACGGGGGATTTTCTTCATTAATATGTCCTTTTGAGTATATTCTAGAAGCTTCATTCTTAGTATTACATTGTCATCCTTATTTCTTAGCCTCAGCAGCAGCAGCAGGAGAAGAATAAGAAGTAGGAGGAAGAGGAGAAGGATGAGAAAAAGAAGATGAAAGAAATAGAAGTTGTATTGGAATTAATTACTCAATAATAATGAAAAATAAATTATAAGTCTATAGTTCCCTCGACAACCAACTCCTTGCCAATTTCAGAATGATAATGCCATCTACCCTTGAAGCTGGCACTGTTCCTTCCATAAAGATCTCGCGGGAAAAGGTCAGAACGAACTCTTGTGTGACCTCCAGTTAAGGGTCAGCGGACAACATATGACAGGGCACTCAAGCAGATTACATTTCTTGCAGGAGGATGGCAGAACACATGAATTCTATGAAATTGCTGTGAGTACTCCGTGAAGTGTATGTGTATCTGTTCACCTATCTATGTGTATGTATGCTTGGTTGATATTTGCATTTTTGGTATCATCCCTATTAATGATGTTAAAAATGCTATCCTTACTGTCAGTAGTGATAATGATAATAAGAATAAGAATAATGGTGGTAGTAATAATGGCAAGGATAATAATGATGATAATACTATTAATGAGAAAGATGATAATGATATAGCTATCATTATTCATTATTATCATTCTGATCATCTTCATCATAATTATCACTATCATTGTCACTATTATTATTATTGTTGTTGTTATTCTTATTTTTTATATTCATTATTATCA
Source organism: Penaeus vannamei (assembly GCF_042767895.1). NCBI lineage: Eukaryota > Metazoa > Arthropoda > Malacostraca > Decapoda > Penaeidae > Penaeus > Penaeus vannamei. The sequence goes on from NC_091567.1 coordinate 40,618,937, forward strand.
TTATAACAACTATTATTTTTACCATTATTATTATCATTGTTGTTAATATTATGGATATCATTATTTTTTCAATTATTATTATCATTTTTATAACCGTTATTATTATCATTGTAATTATTCGTATCATTATCATTATTATGATAATCATCATCATTATAATAATCATGATTTTTCATATTATTGTTTGCAGTATTTTCGTTAATATATAACCTTTTTAGTGGTTCTCGCCAAAAGGCAGAATATTGCTAAAAGCACCAAAAGAAAAAGAAAAAGTAAAAACTTACACAGCAGATAAAAGGAGAAACAACAGGAATATTGGAAATTGTGCAAGCCTGGGACTCTTTTGCGACAGACTTGCTGCAAGAGTTTGAACCTCATAATATATATATATATAGAGAGAGAGAGAGAGAGAGAAAGAGAAAGAGAAAGAGAAAGAGAAAGAGAAAGAGAAAGAGAAAGAGAAAGAGAAAGGAAAGGAAAGAGAGTGAGAGAGAGAGAGAGAGAGAGAGAGAGAAGAGAGAGAGAGAGAGAGAGAGAGAGAGAGAGAGAGAGAGAGAGAGAGAGAGAGAGAGAGGGAGAGGGAGAGGGAGAGAGAGGGAGAGGGAGAGGGAGAGGGAGAGGGGAGAGGGAGAGGGAGAGAGAGTGAGAGTGAGAGAGAGAGAGAGTGTGTGTGTGTGAGAGAGAGAGAGAGAGAGAGAGAGAGAGAGAGAGAGAGAGAGAGAGAGAGAGAGAGAGAGAGAGAGAGAGAGAGAGAGAGAAGAGCTGGAGACAGAGACAGAGACAGAGAGACAAAGAGAAAGAGAGAGAGTGTGTGTGTGTGTGTCTATCTATATGTATAATATACATGTATGTGTGTATATATATATATATATATATATATATATATATATATATATATATATATATATATATATATAAATATATGTATGTATGTATATATATATATACATATATATATATATATATATATATATATATATATATATATATATATGTATGTATTTATGTATTTATGTATATGTATATATATATATATATATATATATATATATATATATATATATATATATATATACATATATAAAGAGAGAGAGAGACAGAGAGAGAGCAGTGCATCCCAGAAGACAATCCCGACGAATAAAATGAAGAATTTACAGCCCCTCTCCACCGGATCATTCCAAAAAAACCCGCAGAGAGAGAGACAAAAAAAAAAAAAAAAAAAAAAATCCTCGACAACATCTCGAATTCACGTCATAAATTTATCTCCC
>NC_091567.1:40627704-40632704 GCF_042767895.1 Penaeus vannamei
TAGGTATCGGGTAAAATTGTCGATAATTCGAACTGAAATTATCCTACGTACAACGGCAGAAATTAACGAATAATTAAGGAAAATAGTCTGAGCCCCAATGATACTTCTTTAGCCTTGACAGGATTTCTCTCTCTCTTCCACTCCCTCCTTTTCTATCTCTCTTCCACTCCCTCTCTTTCTCTCTCTCTTCCACTCCCTCTCACTATGTGTGTCTGTTCCACTCCCTCCCTTTTTGTCTCTCTTCCACTCCCTCCATTTGTCTCTTTTCTTCCACTCCCTCCATTTGTCTCTTTTCTTCCACTCCCTCCATTTGTCTCTTTTCTTATAATGTCTGAAAGTGAGAGGTCGATGCTGTTTAAGTTGCCTTACTATAAAGCTTCTTTTGTCATGACATTTGAATAACCTTTCGTGTCTTTTCCTCGTGCACTGCAATATTGCAGTTGAAAAAGATATCCAGTCTGCTTACTCACGTTGCCACATCAGACGTGTTGCGAGAGCTGTCCAAACAAGTCTTCGAGCTTACTTATATCAAGATCATCCGGAGATAAGACGACAAGTGCTAAAACATGTTCCTGCCAAGCCCCGCCGTTGTCAAAGGTTTCACAATAAAGCATTTAGTGTCCATAAAATAAGCAGTTGAGCCAGGGAGTTGGGTACATATGGCTTTACCTTCGGGATAAAAAGGGGAAACTTCTTCTGCCTCGAGAAAGAGTAAGATATTTTAAGCAGAGTGAAGAGAGTAGGTGGTTATCCCACTTCTTCACCCTTCTTAAAGAACTGTACAGAAACTAGAATCCTCGTCAAAAGCTCCAACTTTCTTCCCTAAATAGCTCCACAGGTCTCGTGAATACACAGTTACGTAAAAGGTGTCACAGAAAGGTATTACATAATATCCATTTCGGTTTTTGTCTGATGAGGGACTCGAGAAGAGTTCGAAACGTCACGCTTATTTTCAATTCTCACTATGGATAGTTTCATTTTCATATATATATATATATATATATATATATATATATATATATATATATATATATATATATATAAAGACAAACGAACACACATGCACATACATATATATATGAATATGCGTGTATATATATATATATATATATATATATATATATATATATATATATATATATATATATATATATATATATATATATATATATATATATATATATATGTATTTATACATATAAATATATACGTATATATATGTATATATATGTATGTATCTATGTATACACAAAACATACCACATGACCCTCTAAAGGGAATGTGCAACCAGGGTCTCACTAATTCCAAAGAAGTCACCTTTCCACTCAGACAAGAGTCATGATCGCGAAGTGTCACGCGCATTCCTCGCAGGCACTCGCTGGAAATTGATCCTGAAGGTCAAATCCCAGGTCAGATGTATCGAGCTATTTTTTAAAAGTTGGAATATAATGCAGTGTCGCTCTGAGAGGGGTCATTAACGACTCTCTTTGACCTTGACCCGCATCGGTTTTTGTGTGTGTGTGTGTGTGTGTGTGTGTCTATATATATATATATATATATATATATATATATATATATATATATATATATATATATATATATATATAATGATTTATTAATATATGTATTTATGTGTGTGTGCTTGTCCGTGTTTGTGGGTGTACACATACATGCATACATACATAGACACAAACACACACACACATACACACACACACACACACACACACACACACACACACATATACACACACACACACACACACACACACACACACACACACACACACACACACACACATATATATATATATATATATATATATATATATCAATATATATATATATATATATATATATATATATAAATATATATATATGTATATATTTATATTCATATATATATATATATATATATATATATATATATATATATACACATACATATACATACATATATATTGTATCTATCTATATATCTATATATATATATGGTATCTATCTATATATCTATATATATATGTGTGTGTGTGTGTGTGTGTGTGTGTGTGTGTGTGTGTGTGTGTGTGTGTGTGTGTGTGTGTGTATGTGTGTGTGTGTGTGTGTGTGTTTGTGTGTGTGTGTAAACATATATACAAACATATACAGCCACTATAGGTGGTAAAGACATGAAGTATATCAAAAAATTTTAAGGAAAACATCGGAACAAAAACATGATAATACACATATGACTTCGTGGCGCCCAAAAGGTTGCTATAAAAAAGTTCTATTAGAGCCGGCGTGTGTGTATTTGTTTCTTTGTTTATTTGTGTATTTGTTTCTTTGTTTGTGTGTTTCTTTCTTTGTTTGTTTGTGTGAGTATTTGTTTCTTTGTATTTATTTGTTTCTTTGTATGTATTTGTTTCTTTGTATGTATTTGTTTCTTTGTTTGTGTTTGTTTCTTTGTTTGTGTATGTGTATTCGTTTCTTTTACTTGTTTGTATTTGTTTCTTTGTGTATTTGCTTCTTTGTTTGTGTATGTGTATTTGTTTCTTTTACTTGTTTGTATTTGTTTCTTTGTTTGTGTATTTGCTTCTTTGTTTGTGTATGTGTATTTGTTTCTTTGTGTGCGTGTGTTTTTTTTTCGTGTGTTTGTGTGTGCATTGAAGCACAAACATCTTTCCTTTTTTCCCTCGCACTCTAATGTGTTAAACTGCCCGGAACCTTCCACCAAGAACATTTACATCGGTTTCTATCCCTTGTTTTCGTCGTCAGGTTCTAGAGTGTAAACTTTCTACTCGAATTTCCTTACAACCTTTGTAATACTAATGTTACTAAGGCATCGCTTTTTTTTTTTCTTCGATTCGCTCTCAGACTGTCATCAGCCAGATGTGTGCATGCGTTGGCTTAATTATAATTGTCAGATGCAAATTTGCTTCTCGTTTTAGTTACTTGTTTGGGGGAAAAGACTTAATTCGAGTCTCCTTGTGCTTCCCCTTGCAATTTCAGTTCATTTGACTTCATAATTCAGTGTATATGCTCTTGTCCATTATACTCTTAACGAGATCTTAGCTTCTGTAGGTAGAATATGCAATGGACATTAGTGTGCTTCCTCGATATTACATTCTGTAATACGTATTTTCAATTTGCATATATTTCCCCCGGACTGTTCTATAATTCAGCCATAAAACTTAATTTTGGGACTTAATGAAACTCCCTCAGCTGGTTCCTCCTCCCGTTTCTCCGTCTCATCCCCCATCCATCTTCCTCACTCCTCCCCCAACCCTCTCTTTTTCACCTTCCTCACTCCTCCCCCAGCCCTCTCTTTTTCACCTTCCTCTTCCTCCCTCCTTTCCCCCAGCCGGGTCCTTCTCCCTTCACGACCTCCCCACCTCCCCGCCTCCCGCTCTCCCAGTCCCTCCCTTCCACCCTTCCTTTCTCCCCCCCCCCTCTTCCTCCCTTCCTTTCTCCCCCCCCCCCCCCGTCTTTCCCTTCGCCTTCGTCCTCTCCAAGATTTCTCCGGTTCCTTGGACAGAGTACTTGTCTCCGAACAAACTTCTCCCATTTGGCGTTCTTTTGTCGGAACTTCTTGGCCTTCTCTCTCTCTTTTCCCGGCCAGATAAAGTCAACGTCTACTCGCTGCCGGGGCTAAGTGTCCTCCCCTCTCATTTCCCCTCGGCCGCTGGGAGGGCCAAGGGCGCCGGGGAATAAATGGAGATGAGAGATATGCGCCGGCAATGCGCGCGATTTGAAGAACGCCCATCCGCCCGGCTCGTGAGGACGCCCATTCCGCCAACCGGAGTCTAACGAAGGGCTATTCCGGAGGTGTGCCGTGGGTTTCCTCTCGTGGAAGGGAAGTACAATTGAAGAGCGAAGTAAGCAGTTTGGGCTTGATTGTGTGGGTGTACTGTGATTGTGTGTGTGTGTGTGTGTGTGTGTGTGTGTGTGTGTGTGTGTGTGTGTGTGTGTGTGTGTGTGTGTGTGTACTGTGATTGTGTGTGTGTGTGTGTGTGTACTGTGATTGTATGTGTGTGATTGTATGTGTGTGTGTGTGTGTGTGTGTGTGTGTGTCTGTGTGTGTGTGTGTGTGTGTGTGTGTGTATACTGTGATTGTGTGTGTGTGTGCGTGTATACTGTGATTGTGTGTGTGTGTGTGTGTGTGTCTGTGTGTGTGTGTGTGCGTAATGTAACGTGAAGATATATAGATATATATAAACAGACGTAGATATTTTTCTTTATGTGTGTAGACAAGTAATTAGATAGATACACAAATATATAAATAGAAACGTGTGATTGCCCTGCCCAACGACCACTCACCCAATAAAGAACAAACTTTTATCTCTTGTCCTTCAGCACAAAGTTTCTTGTTTGTTTTTTGTTCCCTGTCCCTTCCTCCCTCTTTCAATAACGTTGCCTCTGTCTTGGCCTCCTCGGCGTTCACCTTTTTGTCCATCTGTAACCTTCGCTATGATATATGTGCCGATCCCACGCGCGGTTTTTTCTCTGAGATTGTAGTTATTAGAGCTTCTATTTTTGCACGCCAGCGGAGAACTTATGTTTTATTGTCTCAACGCTAACGCTGATTTTGTTTTTTTCTTTCTTTTCTTTTCTTGCTGTTTTCCTTTTTCTTTTTTTTTCTTTTTTCTTTTTTTTTTTTACATGTTTCATCTCTTCTGAATCCTTTTGTGAGAACACTTTCTAGAAATCCCTAGATGTACAACAGAAATTGTGTATTTTTCAATTCAGCGAGAAATGTGGGTGTGTTTGTTATTATTCTTATATAAAAGCCATCGTTTAGTATTTATTAATCTCTTCTCTGCTCTACTTTCACAATCAAATTATTTATACATATTTTTTTTCATGAAACATTTTTCGGTATATTACTATCTATTCTATTTCGTTTATGCAGATTACTGTGTGTTTGTTTTATGCATAAAGTTTTTCTTTCCTTTATTTAGTTGAAGTTTTTCTCTTCTACATCCTCTATAAGTCTATGTTCTTCATTATCATGCATACACCAC
>NC_091567.1:40645594-40653094 GCF_042767895.1 Penaeus vannamei
TTTTGTTGTGATTTGACCGTGAGGGTTCTGGGAGACTGTGAAGATGAGGTTGTGTTATTCTTAAAAGGATTCTAGACGCGCTGGTTCTTAGTCTCGTACCTGTGATACTTCTGATTCATTTAGGCTAATGTATATGCCAGAGTTATTAGGAAACCATAGCTATATTTAATAAATCCGGGTAATGTGACTTGTCTGGTACTAACCCTGTAATATTCTGTTCTACTTCTACTCCTTCCTTAGGGCTTTTAAACTATTATATCCATGCTTTGATCTTTAATATGATGTTTATCGTTATTTATCTTGTAAGGGACACCTTTTCTTGATAGATTTGTAAACGTTTTAAATATTTTAACGTTTTCATCCCACAAGGTATTCGCCGCTGATGACCTGAGCTGTGGACGCAACATAAATTAATCAATCAATCATTTGGGTGTTTAGAAGACTGAAATGTCGGTAGATGTACAACTTAATGTGTTGTTTACTATACCCAATTAAGCTTATCCAATTAAGCTAAAATAAACAACTAGTTTATTTTATATGTCTATAAACAACTAGTTTATTTTATATGTCTATAAACAACTAGTTTATTTTATGTGTCGCTAGTTGTACAACTTAATGTGTTGTTTACTATACCCAATTAAGCTTATCCAATTAAGCTAAAATAAACAACTAGTTTATTTTATATGTCTATAAACAACTAGTTTATTTTATGTGTCGCTAGTTGTACAACTTCATGTGTTGTTTACTATACCCAATTAAGCTTATCCAATTAAGCTAAAATAAACAACTAGTTTATTTTATATGTCTATAAACAACTAGTTTATTTTATGTGTCGCTAGTTGTACAACTTAATGTGTTGTTTACTATATCCAATTAAGCTTATCCAATTAAGCTAAAATAAACAGTATTATTCTAGAAAAACAAAAACAAAGCCCTACATTTAATCAATTCCCCGCGCAGTGTTATTACCTTTAGCCTGATCCCGCTGGTTAAATTACCCATATATGGAAGCAAGTCCTCCAGAAACACGGGAACAAACGAGTCCTATTTACATACTCGTCCGACGGGGGAGTAAATAGCCCCTCTTCTCGTCGCCGGTGAACTCTGGCTATTGGCTAGTTACGTCAGTTTACGTCATCTATTGCGATTGTCTGCCGTAATGTCGCCGTTTTATGGATACGGAAGAAGGACGTTGACGAGCGATGAGGACAGTAATGGATTAAGAAGCTCCGTTTACAGAGATTAAGATCTGCCCAAGATGTGCCTTTCCGGAGATTAGCAGGGAAGGCGAATGGTGGGGGATTGGGAGGAAAGGGAGGGATTAGCGAGAGATAGATTGGACCAAAGTTAAAATAAAGCAGCAGCCCCAAATGGCCTATTAATTGGAAGGGACGCGGCTAATCGTTTCCATTAACTTGTTACCTATCAGAGATCGTAAAGACTTCAACGTAAATGGAACTAATTCATTGTGATATTTCCACAGTTGATATACAGTAATGGATAATTATGTGGAATTCCCTTTTGGTAATACATTTTCGATGGCATGACTGATTCGATAATAATGGACTACAAAGTGTAAATAAAGTTTAAGCAATAGTAATTATAGATAAATCGTATATTCGGTGTACAGTGTTTTGAACTAAAATTACATGTGTGTTCAGTTAATATCCTTGATTAGTATAATTAGTAATCGGTAACGAGTCAGAAATGACTGAATCAAACTGGAAATTACGTATAAATTCCGATGTTGCTAAAGTTTTATTTCCTCTTGTAATATAAAGAATGAAAAAATATTACCAGTTACGATGAGTGAAAAAAATTCCATATATCCATATATATAGGCCCTATATATGTGTGTGTGTGTGTGTGTGTGTGTGTGTGTGTGTGTGTGTGTGTGTGTGTGTGTGTGTGTGTGTGTGTGTGTGTGTGTGTGTGTGTAGAGCGAGAGAGAGAGAGAGAGACAGATACACACACAACCACGCACATATATGTGTTGTGTGTGTGTTTGTACAGACACTTATATGTTTCTATGGATAATGGTATTGAGTATAACTATAACAAGAAAATACTATAATAAAAATAGGATCGACAGATATAGAAATAAGATAGAACCAATAAAACAACAATAACAGTAATATACCATAAAACATTTCAACAGTTTGATAAAGAAAAAAAAAATAGGGGTGATGATAATGATGATTATAAGGTAAAGCGTAAATGGCAACGAAAACAGACCTGTAACTGTGATTATAGATCTCATAATGAGTTTGATGATGACGATGGTGATGAAAGAGTCTTTGATAATCATAAAACCCAATCACGACGATTACAAAGATCATGATATTATATGCCCCTTTTTAAACCCATATATGGACGTTAAAAGGCCCTGGTAAGATAGAGCGATCCGACGCCTCATCAAGCTTTAATCCCGACCTTTAAGATCCTCAAACGAACTCAAACACGAAAAAGAAACGTGTTTTCATTCGCCATTACCTCTCCCGCCCGGCTGACGAGTGGAGCATAAGACATTCAGTGGATCAGCACAGGCTCCCCCCCCCCCCTCTTTCCACCACTACCCCAATCCCCCCTTTTCTCTTCCCTTCCCCTGTCCCCCTCCCCTCCCCCTTGCCCAATCTCCCTGCCCCCTCCCCTCCCTCCTTACCCAATCTCCCTGCCCCCCTCCCCTCCCCCCTTGCCCAATCTCCCTGCCCCCCTCCCCTCCCCCCTTACCCAATCTCCCTGTCCCCCTCCCCTCCCCCCTTGCCCAATCTCCCTGCCCCCCTCCCCTCCCTCCTTACCCAATCTCCCTGCCCCCCTCCCCTCCCCCCTTGCCCAATCTCCCTGCCCCCCTCCCCTCCCCCCTTACCCAATCTCCCTGTCCCCCTCCCCTCCCCCCTTGCCCAATCTCCTGTCCCCCCCCCTCCCCCTTGCCCAATCTCCCGTCCCCCTCCCTCCCCCCCTTGCCCAATCTCCCTGCCCCCTCCCCTCCCCCCTTGCCCAATCTCCCTGTCCCCCCCCCCTCCCCCCTTGCCCAATCTCCCTGTCCCCCTCCCCTCCCCCTTACCCAATCTCCTGCCCCCTCCCCCCCCCCTTACCCAATCTCCTGTCCCCCTCCCCTTCCCCCTTACCCAATCTCCCTGTCCCCCTCCCCTCTTACCCAATCTCCCTGCCCCCCCTCCCCTCCCCCCTTACCCAATCTCCCTGCCCCCCCTCCCCTCCCCCCTTACCCAATCTCCCTGTCCCCCTCCCCTCCCCCATAACCCAATCTCCCCGTCCCCCTCCCCTCCCCCCTTGCCCAATCTCCCTGTCCCCCTCCCCTCCCCCCTTACCCAATCTCCCTGCCCCCCTCCCCTCCCCCCTTACCCAATCTCCCTGTCCCCCTCCCCTTCCCCCTTACCCAATCTCCCTGTCCCCCTCCCCTCCCCCCTTACCCATATCTCCCTGCCCCCCTCCCCTCCCCCCTTACCCAATCTCCCTGCCCCCTCCCTCCCCCCTTACCCAATCTCCCTGTCCCCCTCCCCTCCCCCCTTACCCAATCTCCCCGTCCCCCTCCCCTCCCCCCTTGCCCAATCTCCCCGCCTCCCAGGAGCTCTTCGCAGGTGAGCTTGTCGGCTGGATTATCTTTCCAGAACGAGCCTTGCTTCGAATGCAATTAGCCTCACAAGGAGAGCGGAGAGCGGAGGCAGCGGCTATTTGGAGCCGTGTTGACACTGCGCGCGTGAGAGGTCGATTGGACAAAAGAGCTGTTAGGGGAACCTTGGTTTGGCGAGGCTGTTTTGTTTGTGTTTGTTTGTGCGTGTGTCTACGTGTAGCTATGTGTGTGCGTGTTTCTACGTGTAGGTGTGTATGTATGTGCGTGTGTCTACGTGCATATGTGTGTGCGTGTGTCTACGTGCATATGCGTGTGTCTACGTGCATATGCGTGTGTCTACGTGCATATATGTGTGTGTTGTGTGGGCGTACTTCTTTCGCCGGGCTGTTGGGAGGAAGACTTAGCAAAGGAGATTCTCTCTCTTGGTTTGGCAGGACGCTATTGTGATTCCTGCGCAGCGTGGCGGAAGGAAGGATTGTTGGACCTTTTTTCTCTCTCTGTTTTCTTGGCTTTCGAGGATCGGATTCCGCTACAGGCGATTTCGCTTTAATGCCCTTCAGTGTGGATCGATCTGCCTCGCTGTCCGGTAGAAAGGGCTATAGACATCTGACATTTTCCGTGGATATTAGTATCTGGAAATCTTTCAAGTCGAAATGATGATTTACAGCAAATAATGTTTTCAATGATTTTATAACATAGGATTTCACAAACCAAGATTTGATTCCAAAATCTAAGAAGAAAAAATACAAAGGTTTTCCTTAATCTTCCACTCCGTTGCTCCAATTCTGTGGTAGTGACCTCCTTCTCTCTTTACACACACACATACATACATATATGTACATATACATGTATATATATATATATATATATATATATATATATATATATATATATATATATATACATACATATAAAGGCACACACACACACACGCATTTGTTTGTGTATATATACATACATATATATGGATAGATATTCATAAAGCTATATATACATGTATATATATATATATATATATATATATATATATATATATATAATATATGTGTATATATATACATATATATACAATATATGTGTATATATATATAATATATATATATATATAATATATGTGTATATATATACATATATATACGTATACACACACACACACACACACACACACACACACACACACACACATATATATATATATATATATATATATATATATATATATATATATATATATATATATATATACATATATATATATATACATATATATATATATATATAATATACATACATATATATATATATATATACATATATATATATGCATATATATACATATATATATATATACATACATATATATATATAATATATACATATATATATAATATACATATATGTATAATATATATATATATATATATATATATATATATATATATATATATATATATATATATATATATATATATGCATATACTTTTACATATATATCTATATATCTATATTCATATACATATATATATATATATATATATATATATATATATATATATATATATATATATATATATATATGCCAATGTTCATATGTATGTAAATATAATATATATATATATATACATATATAGATATATATATATATATATAAATAGATAGATAGATAGATAGATAGATAGATAGATAGATAGATAGATAGATAGATAGATATACACATATTAATATATAAATATATATATACATATATATATATATATATATATATATATATATATATATATATATATATATATATATATATATATATATATATATATGTATGTGAGTGTGTGTGTGTGTGTGTGTGTGTGTGTTTTTGAGTATGTGTGTATATATACATACATACATACATACATACATACATACACACACACACACACATATATATATATATATATATATATATATATATATATATATATATATATATATGTATTTATATACATATACTTATATATATGTGTATCTAATTACGTATGATTATGTAAGATTTAATGTACACACTCACGCATAAACACAAATATAAATAAATAAATATGTATATAAACATATATATATATATACATATATATATATATATATATATATATATATATATATATATATATATATATATATGCATGTATATGTATGATGGTTATAAAGACAAAAATATCGGATTCCCTCCGCCACAGCCTCTTTGACCTCCCCCCCTCCCCCTTTCCCTCCCCCCCCCACCCCCGAACCCCCTTCCCTCGACCACCCCCACAACAAAGATTCTCTCCCAACATCCGGCGATTACCGTAATCCCGCTCATCCGATTAGGTTGAAAGGCTCCCAATCAAATCGCCGCGGCCCTTACCTGCTTCCCCTTACCTTATGGCTCTGCGCTATGTATTCGTGCAGCTCCCTGGTTAAGTGTTTTATCTCTCCTGCAGGAGAAGCCCCCGCTGCGTTTGGGTTCAGTGCGTTGTATATTCCGGTAAACAGCTGCGGCTTGCAATACCGTATATTCTCTTAATGCCAGCGGGGCAGAGCTGATTCTGTAAATCTTGTCAGACTTGTAAGAGGCAATTTTATTTATTTTTTCTCTTTTTTTTATCTTTTTTTTCTTGTTTAAGAGATAGATTGATTTCTCCTATTTACTTCGATGTTCGTTCTGCACCAAATCAAGAGACAAACGTTTGTGGGTAAATGTACCTTTTTAGTACACCGAATCGTCAAAGAGGTTTCCCTGTTTAGTCATTAACCCATTACCTGAATGGGGCCACACGAATCTGCTCTTTCTATTCTGGCCACAACACATAAGGGAACACACCATAGGGGCAAGCTACAGTGAAGTCCGGGCATGGTTACTGGCTTGTGGGGAAGATAGTTTATTTCTAACGTAGCAAATACATTAAGTTTTTAATGCTTTTCTTTCACATTCTGAAGCGTTTATTTAGCCATATATTTCTAATATATTCTATCTTGTTTATTTCACAGAGCTATTGCATGGAGGAGTGTTTTGGCATATCATTCACCTATTAAACTCTGAACCCACTCCAATCGTAAAAAAAATAATAAAAAATAAAACATAGGTTTGCTACCAGAATATACCGCAGATAAAGGGTTCATATTGCTAACTATTGACTGTTCTCTTTTGTGTAAAGCAATCGCCATATTTGGAAAAGTAACAAGAGCTGAAACTGTTGTATTTGCTCCACATACTCGTTGTCTACACACACACACACACACACACACACACACACACATGAATAGATGTGTACATATATTTATAAACACTCAATTTCTACATATATTATCCTATCTATGTACATGACTACACACGTATACGAAATCACCCATGTGCCATGCATGTGTAAATGAGTATTTCCATTAAATATTTTTTTTCCAATCTCTCTATCTAAAATACCAGTTGTATCAGCAGGATATACACGAGACGCAAAACCTATGGCAATGTTTTTTGTCTTTGGGTATATTCCATAAGAAAGTAGACAAGCCAGCTATATCATGAGAGAGTCATAAGCATGTCAGTTTGAGGGAATAACAAGCACCTCACCTTTGTGCAGAGGAAACACCACGAAACAGGCTGAGAAGAAGAGGAAATTATACCAGAAATGACGTAGTGGAAGCTGGAAGGTTGGTCCTGGTATTAAGATCGTGGTATAAGGAAATGACTTGAAGAAACATGCCTAATCCAACGAGAGGGTTATGACTGCTAGACCAAGAGAGTTGCTTAGACGATTCTGACTCCGCTAAAGACGAGGAAGAAATGATGAGAGGGGGAACTAATTTAATATTAGGTTAGGCGGATTAATGTGCTGCCTACACAGGCTTATTGGGAGACAAGAGGAGGATTGTAATCCTTGAGAGAATCTCGTGATAAC
>NC_091567.1:40734395-40739395 GCF_042767895.1 Penaeus vannamei
AGAGAGAGAGAGAGAGAGAGAGAGAGGCTCAGAAATCCTTTGTGACTACTGACGGCCTCCTAACTTACAAATTGTGAGATATCCATTCTCGCTTCAGGCAGACAGAGAGGCATCGGATGTTTCAAAGGGCCATAGTGATTTGCTCGCCCACTTGGTCTGCCGCAGTGTATACCGCAGGGTGTGAATCACGATATAGGTAGATTTAAATAGCTGTTAACAAAGGTTTTGCCTTGTGTTTACGACGAAGTGTATGGCCGGCGCAACGAAAGTTCTGCAGTTGGGAATGGACTCTCTGATTTACGACCTTCATATCATTTGTTTTACTGTGTCTGTAAATATTGTTGCATTAAAAGCTGCTATTAATCACCCCTTTTATGGTTATGGTTATAGCGTTTAAAGATAGCGAATAATATATCTTTTTTATTTATTAATCACAGTAAGTTTGACAGTTACGAGTTTAACCTTAGGATTGTCGTATTGTTCATCATAAGAACAAATGGCGGCAATATAATCACACACAAATGTTTGAAGATATAATTTTACCCAAATTCTGCATTCAGTTTTTCCAAAAACAACACTACAGTTATTGGAAACACACTCTAAAGTGATAAGCACTAAACGTATACGTACAATTTCAACTTTACGGTGAGGAAAAGAATACAATGCAAATATTTTTCGTAGGCTGAAGATTTCTGACGTAAAGATAAATTTCTGGTAATGATGGCAAGGTACAGCGGTCCCAATAAATAAATGTTGGAAGGATAGAAGGGGTGCATTGTTTCGATGTCTAACTGCTGACAGTTTTGAGTGACAGTACATCATTTTTTTTTTTTTTTTTTTTGAATACAGCAAGTCCTTAAGTGAGTCTAATAATAATATCAATAGCTCGGCTCTGTCGAAGAATATTCCTTTTGTTATTTTGATGATTTAGATTTAGCATTTCTTTCAATCAAAACTAAATTACGTTTTGATAGCGACTCAAAACATTTAAACGTGCGTCTTACTGCCATGAGTGAATACTCACTTCTCCTTTGACAAAACAAAAAGAGGAAGAGAGAGAGAAAAAGAGAGGGAGAGGGAGAGAGAATTTGCAGAAACGGAGTAGAGAGGGAGAGAGAATGGGTAACAAGAATTGTGGGAAATAATAAAGTGAGACAGAGAAAAGAGTGATGGAATAATACGAAGAACTGGAGGTAAACTGCGACACACGCAAACTAATAAGTTAATTTTGAGTGGCTTAGTTCAAGCGCTTGTGTATCCACTTTGAATAATCGATCCCGATGCATTGCAACTTCTAATTGATATTCAAATTTCCGTAACAAAGTTCACAATTTACTTAATATCAAATAAAATTTGATAAAGAACAAAAAGCAATAAATTGGAATATTAATATACACACCATTATCATTACTACTAACAGGCATATTCCAAACATACATCTGTTTCCAATCAAGTGGTATCTACACTATATACAAAGAATCTAAATAGAGGAAAAATATTAAATCCTAAGACGTCTTTCAATCACATAAAATATAATAATTTTTGATGAATCGTCTCACTGCATCCAATTAGGCGTTTTGAGAGACTGCGGCAGAGAAATATTTAACGTAATGTTTGATTCAAGTAAAATCATCTTAATTTATGACTCAGTAGATATATAATCAATACAAGATTGAAATTAATTAACGACTGATTTCAATTTAAAACTAAACTAGGGGTCTAACTCAGCTCATAACCTAAGGATACATACCAGTTTAAGACTTCACTAAATAACTAACTCAACTGAAGATAAACAAGCAAACACAAGTTAAAACTTCAGCAAGATACCCTAGAACTCACATCACAACTGAAAGAAAACTCCATAACTCAAAACCCTCTCTGTTTAAGCAGATGAAACCCAATTATTAAGCCGGTAACGAGTCTCGGAAGCCCTAACAATGAAGCTGCTCAAATCGTAGTGAGAGACACGTGTGGAGGAGATGCAATGAATGCAGTCTAATGCGTGTTGCAGATAATGATATCACCGGCAGACGCTCTGTTGTTGCGCAAATGAGGGATCTTAGAAATTCGCTGATCCCCTGCGATTAGATTTTCCTTTTATACTCTGGTTCCCTTTCTGTCCGTGTCTTTGTCTGTCTACACATAGGGACAGTAACAAATCATTAATATTGGTGAAGGATAGTACAGAAACAATGTAGATAATAGTGATCATTACTATTTAAATAAGCATATGATTTAGTAGCAATAGATAATATGGTGATAATGACGAGTGATATTAACATTGATAATGATAATAATGATAATAACAGTAATATCAGTCATACTGATCATTAAAACTTTACTTAATTATCACATGCCTTACTTCCCGGGTTCATTTGCCTTACACGTTACGTAGTTTACTTTGATTTCACTCCCCTTCCTTACCGGACACTCAATTTTAATAATTTTACACACATGGTTCATATTTATCTTCCTTTAGTTATTTAGGATTCACTTACATGCCTTACTTCTGAAGTTCTGAAGCTCACTTTACTTACCTGGCACTTATATATCTTACTTACCTGGCACTTATTTGTCTTACTTACCTGGCACTTATTTGTCTTACTTACCTGGCACTTGTATGCTCTACTTACCTGGCACTTGTATGCTCTACTTACCTGGCATTTAGGGGCTTTACAAACCAGCTTTCACTGCCCTTACCTACCGCTCTCATACCTTCCCTGGTGCACAAATGATTCAGTTACCTACACTCCCCTCACTTACCTCGCACTCTTGTACTTTATCTACCTGGCGTTCACTTCCCATTACAATTTTTACTTGCCTGGCAATTACGATACCAGCCTTATTTACTCACCTTATCGAATATACTCACGTTACCAACTTTATTATTCTGGCGCTCACATGCATTACTTATATCTGGTTTTAAGATGCTTTGGTTTCCTGGCGTTTATTTGCATGCCTGTATCTCATTTTTATAAACTTTACTTCCTCTGCGGACATCCACTTTCCTTACCTGACGCTCTCTTACTTCTCTACACTCGCAACTCATTTAGAAAACCATCGGTACTGTATTGTGTGATTAATCTGGTTTTCAACTCACTTAACTTGTAGCTCACTCACTTTACTTAACATATATTCACATTACATACTATACTCCCCTATTTTTTTTTTCATACCCTACTTATCCGGTAATCACGTGCTTAAGTTACCTGACGCTTATTTGTTTACCTGCTACTGACTTCTATAAACTTTACTTCTTTTGCGAATATTCTCTTCACTTACCTTCTGTTCTGCGGTTTACTTATCGTAGTTACCTGTTGCACATTCTAAATCCTGACACACATTTTCTTTCTACATATCGCTCATACATTCTATTTGCTTAGTACCTAAACTGACGCAAACATAGTTTGCTTGCCAGTGCTCCCTTAACTTTCCCTTGTATTCACTGTCATTACTTTCCTTACTACCTGGCACTCACGTCACTAACCGTCTTTGCCTGCCGCTCACTTGCCTTACCTGCATGACATGCTCTTACTTACCTGGCGCCCACTTACCTTATTTTCCAGGTATTCACTGCCTTTACCTTCCTTACTTACTTGGTATACATGTTGTCAAAACAGGATTAAAATGTTGGCAACGTCTTTCATAACATTTGCTATGCGGTTACATCATGCAAAACTTTTATTTGTAATGCAATTTGATGTACATTTCTTCAACCATGTTAAAAGCATACATTGCTATCTGTTTTTAATCAACGCCGGAGTCAGTCCTTTAGCGTCATATTCGCTCATCTGCCATAATGGTATAACTGAACGCGGGCAGATTGCACACCGCAGCCATGGGGATTCGAATTAAGTTTCCGCGTGCCTGGTGCTGTTCCCAAAGGGTCCCCAACCTTAGTACATAAGCGCCTTCTTACGTAAGCCTCATGCATCCGCGAACACACGTTGCCTGGCATTTCGCTTATAATTATTCTGTCATATAGTGTCGACAATCTTTACAAGTTTTATCTTCCTAATTGCAACAATACATTCAGTGTAGCCATGGAGTGCTAAGCAAACTGGTTTTGAATATTTTTTCGAAGGCCTTCGCTCTTAACTCTCCGTGACAACTAGGAACAATGCTTCATAATACATTTAGTAAAGCAACAATTATATTATCACGAAAACATAATCTTAAAAAAATGCAATATCATTCATAAAATATTAGTGTATTTACGAAAACGGTATATTTATTCACGAGAGAATGCTAATATCTTATGAAAATGAACAGTAAAGACAAACCGACAAACGAATAAACCCTACACACAGAAAACTAACAAAACAATATTGATAACAGAAACCAAAACAACACAGACATTGAATTAGATAAAATAACATAACAGAAACACACACAACATTAACAAAACAATATCGATAACAGAAACGAAAATAATTCAAACATTGAATTAGATAAAATAACACAAATCTCACATTCTTAGACCTTCGCCTCCCAGTTGTCTCCATGCTGAGCGAAAGACGTGCCTCAACTTCTTGGCCGACACCCGACCTTGAAGCTAATATCCCCTTGACATGGAGATTTGGAGCCGTCTTACTGCGTTTAAGAAGGAGTGGGTGAGGATGAAGGACTTGAGAGACGTCCTCGGAGTCTGATAGTGTAGGAGTATAATCTAGGAGAATGTTTGTGTTTATTTAAAGCTTTTTTCTAAATAGGTTTAAATTCTGTAAGTACTGTGGACATTCGTGATTTGGGTTTTTATATATGTGATTGCTGGTCGATTTGTTAGACTACTTATTTATATATAATCTGTTTACTTAACCATATTGTCCAGCAATTTATATATTTACTAATGCTTGCGTTATCTGTGATCAGATTCTTTTAAAAAATATTTCTTGTCGAAAAGATTTACATTGAAAGCGTTATTGACGTTTCGATTTTATCGTTTCCGCCAGATATAGTATACACTTAAAAATTGTAAGTTATTAATACTTTATAGCACC
>NC_091567.1:40781895-40784395 GCF_042767895.1 Penaeus vannamei
CCCCTCCCCCTCCCCCTCCCTTCCCCCTATTTCTCCCCCTCGAGTACGCCCTGTGATCTCCCCCCTCCCCTCCCTCCTCCCTCCCCCTCCCCCAATTTCCCCCCCCTCGAGTAAGCCCTTCCCCCTCCCCCCTCCCACCCTCTATTTCACCCCCTCGAGTACGCCTTGTGAACTCCCCACTCCCCCCTCCCCTCCCCTCCCCCTATTTCTCCCCCTCGAGTACGCCCTGTGATCTCCCCCCCCTCCCTTCCCCCTCGAGCAAGCCCTGTGAACTCACCCCCTCCCCTCCTCCCCCCGTTTCCCTCTATTTCTCCCTCTCGAGTAAGCCCTGTGATCTCCCCCCTCCCCTCCCCCTCCCCTCCCCCTATTTCTCCCCCTCGAGTAAGCCCTGTGAACTCCCACTCCCCCCCTCTCCCCTTCCTCCTATTTCTCCTCCTCGAGTACGCCCTGTGAACTCCCCCCTCCCCCTCCCCTTCCCCTATTCCTCCCCCTCGAGTACGCCCTGTGATCTTCCCCCCTCCCCTCCCTTCCCCCCTCCCCTCCCTTCCCCCTATTTCTCCCCCTCGAGTTAGCCCTGTGATTTCCCCCTCCCCCCCCCTCCCCTCCCCTTCCCCCTATTTCTCCCCCTCGAGTTAGCCCTGTGATTTCCCCCTCCCCCCCCCCCCCCCCCCCCTTCCCCCTTATTTCTCCCCCTCGAGTTAGCCCTGTGATTTCCCCCTCCCCCCCCCTCCCCTCCCCTTCCCCCTATTTCTCCCCCTCGAGTAAGCCCTGTGAACTCCCCACTCCCCCCTCCCCTCCCCCCCTTCCCCCTATTTCTCCCCCTCAAGTTAACCCTGTGATCTCCCCCCCTCCTCTCACCCCTCCCCTCCCATCCCTTCCCCCTATGTCTCCCCCTCGTGTAAGCCCTGTGCTCTCCCCCCTTCTTCCACCCCCTCCCCTACCCCTATTTCTCCCCCTCGAGTTAGCCCTGTGATCTCCCTCCCCTTCCCCCTCCCCCTCCCTTCCCCCTATTTCTCCCCCTCGAGTAAGCCCTGTGATCTCCCCCCTCCCCCACCCCCCTCCCCTCCCCTCCCTTCCCCCTATTTCTCCCCCTCGAGTACGCCCTGTGATCTCCCCCCTCCCCTCCCCTCCCCTTCCTCCTATTTCTCCCCCTCGAGTACGCCTTGTGAACTCCCCACTCCCCCCTCCCCTCCCCTCCCCCTATTTCTCCCCCTCGAGTAAGCCCTGTGAACTCCCCCACTCCCCCCTCCCCCTCTCCTCTCTTCCTCCTATTTCTCCCCCTCGAGTACGCCCTGTGATCTCCCCCCCCTCCCCCTCCCCCCCTCCCCTCCCTTCACCCTATTTCTCTCCCTCGAGTACGCCCTGTGAACTCCCCACTCCCCCACTCCCCCTCCCCTCCCCCTATTTCTCCCCCCTCCCCTTCCCCAAACCCTCCACCCATTTCTCCCCCCTCGAGTAAGCCCTGTGAACTCCCCACTCCCCCACTCCCCCTCCCCTCCCTTCCCCCTATTTCTCCCCCTCGAGTACGCCCTGGGATCTCCCCCCCTCCCCCTCCCCCCCCCCCTCCCCTCCCTTCACCCTATTTCTCTCCCTCGAGTACGCCCTGTGAACTCACCACTCCCCCTCCCCTCCCCCTATTTCTCCCCCCTCCCCTTCCCCAAACCCTCCACCTATTTCTCCCCCTCGAGTACGCCCTGTGAACTCCCCCACTCCCCCTCCCCTCCCCCTATTTCTCCCCCCTCCCCTTCCCCAAACCCTCCCCTATTTCTCCCCCCTCCCCTTCCCCTATTTCCCCCCCCCCTCGAGCAAGCCCTGTGAACTCACCCCCTCTCCCCCTCTCCTCACACTCTGTGAAGGCTGAAACAAACATTTCCCTGAACCAACATGAAAAGGACGCGTTCGACAGACGAGGCAAGGGAGATCAAGAGAGAGAGAGAGGCACCCAGGGCAGGGGTCTTTCGTGGGGTCAGACGTCTACCTCCCCCAATAAACCCTCTCCAGCAAAGACCCCTTTCATCCCCACCTGCTCTGAGCCCCAACTTCTTACGTTGACATCTGGTGGTTAGCGTAGGGTGAGATTCTACGCCCAAACTTCAATTAACAATTATTACTATAATTCTTTTTTCTCATTCACTTTTTGTTATTATTATTGAGAAAATGGTTATTTTTTAGTATCATTATCATTAATATTATTGTTATTATTATCATTATTATTATCATCATTATTATTATCATTATTATCATCATTACAACCATTTTCAGTATTGAAACCATTATCAATTTCAGTATTATCATTATTTGTTATTATTACTATTATTATACCTATCATCATTATAATAATTATTAATATAACTATTATTGTTAACATTGTAATTAGTAGTATTATCATTATCATCATTATTGTTATTGTTATTATCATTATTATTACTAGTATTATCATTATTACTGTAATTTTACTATTATTATCATTGTCATTATTGCTGTTGTTGTTGTTGTTATC
>NC_091567.1:40806895-40811895 GCF_042767895.1 Penaeus vannamei
GCAGACTGTGAATTTCCATGGTCTCAGATTTTAGATGTTTGTTCCAACGGCGACGTTATGAGTGTCCCATTATACATGTAAAACAGCGGAGAGAATTTTTGGGTCACATTAAACATTTAAAACAGCAAAGAGAATGTTTGGTTTTAATGCACACCCTATGTAAGTCTTATTTTTACTACCCATATAGAGCGGAAAACTCGCCTAAGTAAATAAATCATTTATTATAGGAATCCACTGTGAAATACAGACACAGCAAACGCTAAATAAGAATAAATGATAAACGCTGATAAAGCCTGAAAGTTGACGCTTTATACCAAACGATCTATAACCGTTTTTTCTCGGAAATGCTTTTGAAAACTTCAAAGGCAAACACAAGGCCTTGTTAGCAGTATTGTGCATTGTTTTTGATTCCATGTTCAATATGCTGAAAGAGGCTGAATCGCAAGCAAGAACAGTCGAACCAATAACAAAAGCATTGCTGTTGTGAACAAAACACGAGGTAAACAAAATGATTTCGACATCTGCCTTCGTGTTCTCAGAATACTTTTTATTTTTATGTTCTTATGCACATGTTTACTTATTGTCATGCCTGTTACAAATAGTTGAAAGTATGTTTTTTCGTGTCTATATGCATCTTTTTGTTTTTGTTCTAATTTTGAATCAGTAAACAGAAAAAAATGTTCGATACCATAATGACTTCCCTGAATATTCCATTCTCTTTTTTTTGTGTGTGTATGTGTGTAAATTTATTTTATATTCTATCAACATATAACCCTTTATCTCCTGTAAATTCCCATCTATCTATTCACCCTACCTACCTACTCAACCATTACATTAATTAGCTAATTCATTTAACTACAACTTCTTCTTACTTACCTATTTACAATATCTATATGTCTACCAACCTACCTATTATATTATACCCTTTAAGCCTTATGTTGAAGGTCAGACAATTTATTGACGATTCCTGTATCATAATACGTATAGAAACCATCTCTATCTGTACAAACACGGAGGTCAAGTGAAATATTTGCAATACGTATTTACAGATTTGAAATACGAGAACAGGGGGGAATAATAAAAGGAAACGGAAGGATTGGTAAATAAATAGATATTTGGTACATGCAGGAGTTAGGACTATACACCCATACGTGATGTATATTTCAAAAATATTGTATCAAAAATTAATATGTTCAGACGTTGAGACAAAAAAAAAAAAAAAATGCTCAAGGAAGTTTTAGTTACAACTCAGACAAACTAAACGTATTTTTTTCTTCTTCTTCTGTTAATATTATTAGAAAGAAAACTCAGACTCTTATCGGGGAAAAAAAGTGAAAATGCAACACCACCATTTTCCGTAACCAAGTTGCAACAGGAAAACCCGAGCAATTTTGTCGGGCAATATTTCAGGAATCACGGGAATACGTTCCGGATTCTCCCTCTTGAGGTTTCACGCTTGCCTGCATAACAGATACAGATGCAGCCGCGATCCATTGCATACAGCATTACGGTTTCCATCCCATGCCATCGTGCAATCATTAGGGGGAGGGAACAGGGGGATGGGGGGGGCAGGGGATGGGGGGAGGGGGATCATTAGGGGGAGGGGACAGGGGGATGGGGGAGGAGGGCAGGGGGAGTGGGAGGGAGGGGGATCATTAGGGGAGGGAACAGGGGGATGGGGAGGAGGGGATCATTAGGGGGGAGGGAACAGGGGGATGGGGGGAGGAGGGCAGGAGGATGGGAGGGAGGGGGATCATTAGGGGGGAGGGAACAGAGGGGATGGGGGGAGGGGGATCATTAGGGGGAGGGAACAGGGGATGGAGGGGAGGGGATCATTAGGGGGAGGGGACAGGGGGATGGGAGGGGAGGGGGATCATTAGGGGAGGGAACAGGGGATGGGGGATGCGGGGGAGGGGGCAGGGGGATGGGGGGAGGGGGGAGGGGGGATCTTTAGGGGGAGGGAACAGGGGGATGGGGGGGGAGGGGGATCATTAGGGCGGAGGGGACAGGGGGATGGAGGGGGGAGGGGGATCATTAGAGGGAGGGAACAGGGGGATGGGGGGGGAGGGAACAGGGGGATAGCGGGGGAGGGAACAGGGGGATAGGGGGGGGGGCAGGGGGCAGGGGGGATGGGAGGGGGAGGGGGATCATTAGGGGGAGGGAACAGGGGGATCATTAGGGGGAGGGGGATCATTAGGGGGAGGGAACAGGGGTATGGGGGAGGGGGAGGGGACAGGGGAGGGGGGGGAGGGGGGTAGAGGAGAGTCGATACTTGACTTTTGGTTTTGTTTCTACACCGATTCTCTTGTTTTGTTTTGTTTTTTGTTTCGTTCTTTCTTTTCCTTTTTTTCTTTTCGGTTATCCATTTAGTACTTATATTCAGGTGTTTATTTATTTGTTCATATTCCCTTTTTTTCATGTTGTATTTCATGTTACCATTATTATCATTTATACCATTTCCATTAGTATTGTCATTTTCATTATTACCATTATCATTATACTCATTATAATTATTATAAATATGATTATAATGATAATAATAATAATAATAATAATTATTATTATTATTATTATTATTATTATTATTATCTTTATCAAAATTATTGCATTTGTCATTATTCATTATTATCATTTTTATCCTTATCATTGTTTTAATTGTCATTGATCGAAGCAAAGGCGTATTAAGAAGACACAACGGACATATTCGTAAACATACTCATGCATATCTATTCATCAGCACACACCCACCCACACACACACACACCCACACACAAACACACACACAACCCCACACACACTCACACACACACACACCCACACACACCCATCCCCACACAACCACACACACACACGCACACACAAACACACACACACACACACACACACACACACACACACACGCACACACACGCACACACAAATTCACACACACACACACACACCCACACACAAACACACACACACACACACACACACACACACACACACACACACGCACACACACAACACACACGCACAACACACACCCACACCCACACACACACACACCCACACACACACACACACACGCACACACACGCACAAACACACACACACACACACGCAAACACACACACATCTATAAATCCTCCACTCTACCTTTTGTGAAAAAAACACGAAAGGATTAATAACTACCTACTTAGCATAGAACACCAGGTAATTTCCTTGCTGTGATTCCAAGGATATATCAAGATATATCTTATATTTTCCTTCATTTTTTCTATTGTTATTAGTCCTATGGAAGTTCCGTGAAGGTATAAAGAGATTGTCCTGTTGAATATTTTTTTTTTTTTTTTTGTTATTTTTATCATCATTTTTTTTACTATTGTTATCATCGGGAGCAGCAACAGGACGATTGTTATTATCATAATTCTTGTAGTTGTCTTTAAATGTTATCATCATTTATCATCAGTTGTGTATTTATCTTCAAATATTATTATCATCCTCATCCTCATCAACACCATCATCACCACAACTACATCATCACCACCACCACTACATCATCATCACCACCACTACATCATCATCATCACCACTACATCATCATCATCACCACCCCCTCATCACCACTCCTCCATTACCCTCATCATCACCCTCATCATCATCACCCTCCTCCTCAAGTCATTTGCGGATAACACCGAGATCCTACAAAAGAAATATGCCAAAGTACCTGACACGGACCTGTATAAGTGTAATGATAAAGTCTTTTGAAGGAGCCTTAATAGCGAGAGGAGGAGCCATTTGGGGAGTACTTTATTTTTTCTTTTTCTTTCTCTTTCTCCTTCTTCTTTCTTCTTCTTCTTCCATTTCTTTTTTCGTCTCTTTCTCGCTTTTTTTGAAATTTCTTTTCGCTCTTTCTTTTTTTCGTTTTCTTTTTTTTCTGTTTTCTTCTCTTTTTTTTCTTTTTCCTTGCATTTTCTCCTTCTTCCACTTCTTTTTTCTTCTCTTTCTTCTTTTCTTTTTCTTCTTTTCATTCTTTCTTTTTTCTTCTCCTTCATCTTTTCTTATTTTTTTGTTCTTTTCCCTTTCCTTTTCTTCTTCCTCCTCTTCTCTTTCGTAATCTCTTTCTTTTTCCTTTTTATTCTTCTTTTTCTTTTGTCCCTCTTTATCATTTTTTTCTTTTTCTTTTCCTTTTTATCCCTTTTTTCCCTTTTTTTTATCCTTCTTCTTTATTATTATTATTTTTTTTATTTCCTCTTTTTTCTTTATATTTCCTTCCTCCTCTCCTCTTTATTTTTTTCTGATCTTTTTCTTCTTCCATTTTTATCTCTTTATTTTTCCATTTATTTTTTCTTACTCATCCCTTTTCCTTTATTTCAGCTTCCTCTTCTTTTCTTTTTTTTCTTTTCTTCTTCCTCTTCTTCTACATCTTGAACCTCCTACCTCTCCTCCTTCCCTCTCTTCTGTCTTCTATCTTGCTTTACTCCCTCTCCTTCTCCGCTTTCCACTTCATCCTTCTGTTATACCTTCTCCTTCTTCTTCTTCTTCCTCTCTCTCTCCTTTTCCCTCCTTCGTTATCATTTCACTTTTATTTTCTCATATCTCCCTTTTTTTCTTCATAATTTTATTGTTCTATATGCTCTGCGCTTCATCCTCTATTTTTCTTTTATCATTTTTCCTCTCTACCTTTTCTTCTTTCTACTACTATTAATTTTTCTTGTCTTCCCTCCTTCCATCCTCTGTTACAACGCTTCCTTCTTTCTCCTCCTCCTCCTCCTCTTCACCTTCTTTCTCTTCTCTTTTTTCATCAGCTTCCGAAACCTCCGCTTCTAGTATATATTTATTTTTCCTTTTCTCATTTTTCTACTTTTTTCCCTTCTTCATCACCTCATATGCCCTTCCTCCTTCATGTGTCTTCATTTCTCCTTCTTCCTTCATTTTTCTTATTTTCTCCATATTTATTTATTCTTTAATTTCTCCATATTTCATTTTTCTTTATTTCTCCTTCTTTCTTTATTTTT
>NC_091567.1:40834395-40836895 GCF_042767895.1 Penaeus vannamei
TTAAGACTTTCTCATTTAGGGCCACGACGGAAGTCCAGAATACACGGTGTATATACCATCACACGGAAGATGTAGCGCCTAAACTCTGTCCCTTTTGTCGTTTAGAAGAAATAGATCTACCACGAGGCGATAAAACCCGAGAGAAAACGACAAAACCCGAGAGAAAACGACAAAACCCGACAGAAAACGACAAAACCCGACAGAAAACGACAAAACCCGACAGAAAACGACAGAACCCGACAGAAAACGACAAAACCCGACAGAAAACGACAAAACCCGAGAGAAAACGACAAAACCCGAGAGAAAACGACAAAACCCGAGAGAAAACGACAAAACCAGAGAGAAAACGACAAAACCCGACAGAAAACGACAAAACCCGAGAAAAAACGACAAAACCCGACAGAAAACGACAAAACCCGACGAAAACGACAAAACCCGAGAACCCGAGAGAAAACGACAGAACCAGAGAGAAAACGACAAAACCCGAGAGAAAACGACAAAACCCGACAGAAAACGACAAAACCCGACAGAAAACGACAGAACCAGAGAGAAAACGACAAAACCCGAGAGAAAACGACAAAACCCGAGAGAAAACGACAAAACCCGAGAGAAAACGACAAAACCCGAGAGAAAACGACAAAACCCGAGAGAAAACGACAATACCCAACAGAAAACGACAAAACCCGACAGAAAACGACAAAACCAGAGAGAAAACGACAATACCCAACAGAAAACGACAGAAAACGACAGAACCCGAGAGAAAACGACAAAACCCGACAGAAAACGACAAAACCCGACAGAAAACGACAAAACCCGACAGAAAACGACAGAACCAGAGAGAAAACGACAAAACCCGAGAGAAAACGACAAAACCCGACAGAAAACGACACACCTCGACTGAAATCCCATAAAACGCCTCCTCGTGGACGTCAATAGAAGCGAAGATGCTGCTGATTTGTTTCAACATTTGCATGAAGTGATGATTTCAATTTTCCTCTCCATACAGCACTCATACTCAATGTCTGCGCATCCTTTTTCGCCACAAATGTCCTTATTATTTGGCGTCTTGCTCGACTTCTCACGCTGAAAA
Organism: Penaeus vannamei; assembly: GCF_042767895.1. Lineage (NCBI taxonomy): Eukaryota > Metazoa > Arthropoda > Malacostraca > Decapoda > Penaeidae > Penaeus > Penaeus vannamei. The sequence continues at coordinate 40,835,486 of NC_091567.1, forward strand.
ATTGCCAGCGGTAAGAGCCAGTAATACGGATATTTATTTCGAAACTTCCCGGGATAAGAATACGACTCGGAAGTGAAAAGCGCGAGGTACTGGAGGTATTCTAAGAGGAGGGAGGAGAGAAGGAAGGGAGGAGGGCGAGGGGGGAGGGGAGAGGGGAGGAAAGGAGGACGGGGGGAGGGGGGGAAGAAAGGAGGACGATGGAGGGGGAGAGGGGAGGAAAGGAAGGGAAGGGAAGGCAGGAGGGGGGAGGCGAGGAGAGGGGAGGAAAGGAGGACGGGGGGAGGAAAGAAAGGAGGACGATGGAGGGGGAGAGGGGAGGAAAGGAAGGGAAGGGGGAAGGCGAAGGATGGGGGTGAGGAGGAGGGCGAGGGGAAGGGGAGGAAAGGAAGGAGGAAGGGGGATGTGAGGGAGGAGACGAAAAGACGGGGGGGGAGGGAGAGGAGGGCATGGAAGGGAGAAGGGGGACGGAGGGGAGGAAGGGAGGAGGGCGAAGGGGGAGGGAGAGGGGAGGAAAGGAGGATGGGGGGGGGGGGAAGAAAGGAGGACGTATGGAGGGGGGAGAGGGGAGGAAAGGAAGGGGAAGGGGAAGTCGAAGGATGGGGAGAGGGGGAGGGCGAGGGGGAAGGGGAGGAAAGAAAGGAGGACGATGGAGGGGGAGAGGGGAGGAAAGGAAGGGGAAGGGGAAGGCGAAGGATGGGGGAGAGGGAGGGCGAGGGGGGGGAGGGGAGGAAAGGAAGGAGGAAGGGGGACAGGGAGGAGACGAAAAGACGGGGGGGGGGCAGAGGAGAGGCATGGAAGGGAGACGGAGGGGAGGGAAGGAAGGGGGAAGAGCGAAGGGGGAGGGGGGCAGGAGGAAAAGGAAATAATCTGTAGTAGACTACGAGTGTCGCAGGATATGGGTACGTAAATATTAAATCTACCCTCCCCTTCCTTTTCTCTCTCTTTATCCATTTCTATCTCTATTCCTCCCCTTCTCTGTCTGTTTGTCAGTCACTCTTCTCCCCCTCTCTCTCTCTCTCTCTCTCTCTCTCTCTCTCTCTCTCTCTCTCTCTCTCTCTCTCTCTCTCTCTCTCTCTCTCTCTCTCTCTCTCTCTCTCTCTCTCTCTCTCTCTGCCTATTTTTCCTCAATTCCTCCCCTTCTCTCTCTTTTTCTCCTTTCTTCTCTGATCCCCCTTCTCTCTCTCTCGCTCTCTCTCTCTCTCCTCTTTTTCTCTTTCTGTAATCTCTACAACCCTAAGAGCGCAATCTCTCCCTACTTCACCTCGCTTTCTCTAAGCTATCTATCTCCTAAAGTCTATCTCTTCAAATATTTTCTCACTTTTTTCTCTATCTCCCTTTTATACTCCGCTTATCCGGATGTCGAGGCGCGAGCCCCCCCCCCCTCTCTCTTTCTCTCTCTCTCTCTCTCTC
>NC_091567.1:40851895-40854395 GCF_042767895.1 Penaeus vannamei
AGTACCAAATGATATGAAAACATGGGTAATTCGCCTAAATAATTACTTAGATGTTTATTCACTTACTGACTCTTTTACGGAGCACTAACTCACGCACCGCACACGCATTTGGCGAATCAACAAGTGCTCTTCCGTGCATGCCGAGAGAACGTGTGCAAGTATGTACTTCGCGTGTTAGTAAAGAGAAAAGTCCGTGTGTTGATAGCATGCAACTACTCTCCCTCTCTCTCTCTCTCTCATATATATATATATATATATATATATATATATATATATATATATATATATATATATATATATATATATATATATTTCTATATACATATACACACACACACACACACACACACACACACACACACACACACACACACACACACACACACACACACACACACATATATATATATATATATATATATATATATATATATATATATATATATATATATGTACATATATATATACATATATATTATATATATACTTATACATACACACGCACACAAACACACACCCACACACAAACATATATATATACATGTGTATGTATATATGTATATCTATAAATATAAATACATATATATATATTTATACATACATATATGTATATACATATCTATATCTATCTATCTATCTATCTATCTATCTATATATATATATATACATATATATATATAAATATATATATATATATATATATATATATATATATATATATATATATATATATATATATATATATATATATATGGTGTGTGGCGCCGCCTCATTTCATCAACTAATCCTTCTCTCTATGTGTGGGGCGACAGCAGGACGACATCTTACCACATTTTAATACGCATTGATCCCATGATTATGGTAATTTACTTATCAAACAATACTATCTATAATACCAGGTTTAAACACGTCTTTTAACACCTACACCTAACATACCTGCACGTGGGGCGAGAGCAGGACGCCGTCTAACTAGACAGTAACAATATTCCTGGATATTACTTTCCCCCATTGAGATGTTATTAAACAAAAAAAAAAAAAAAAAATCATTCATAGATAATTATAACTTCCTCTATTTGTTATAACACTAAATATTGCGAAATTGATTTGCCTTAAAAAAATAAATAAATAAAAAAAAAAAATAAAAAAAGGGTAAAAAATATTTCCTGTAATCATAACAAGTGCATCCTCTGAATGTCGAATTAATAATGATTTCGATATATATATGATGTGTGCACGCGTACATATGCATATTTGTGTGTGATTTTTTAACATGTATATCATCATTTATTTACCCAATTGTACACCAAATTTTATTGATTTCAATTCCGAATAGAATTAGAATTTTCATATTAAAATAATGAAAAACTTCAAGTCCTCAGTCACATGATATACTATCTCTGGCGAAAGATGTACAAGAAAGAATTAAACCCGAAACGCAACCAAATATCATAATTAACAAATTATGATTTAAATTTTAGTCATTATTTCTATTATCATTATCACCATTATAATAATAAAAGGATAATATTAATGACAATTATGATTATATTATTCTCATAATCACCATCATCATATTATCATAATCACACATTATCATTATCTTCATCATTATTACACATTATTTATATTATCATCAAAATAATCATCATCAGTATCATTATCGTTTTTGTAGTCATTATCATTACTTTTATAATATTTGAATCATTATTCCTAATAACATTATGTTTTTCTCATTAACCTCGCCATCATGCTGATTCTTGTAAATGTTATACATATTTATGTTTTCTTTCTTTTTCTCTCTCGTTATTTTGATCGTAAGTAAAAATAAAACTCTTTGAGCGAACTATAAAAACGAAAAAAGGCAAAGAAAATATCCTGCTTTAAAATGAAAGACATCAAACTAAAAGTAAAAAAAAAAAAACGAAAGAAAATTATAATGATGAAAAATGAGTCTAATTATTATCATTTTTCTTTTCTTTTTTAGAAATAAAAATGCAGAATGGGAAAAAGTTGGGAGAGAGAGAGAGAAAGAGAGGGAGAGAGAGAGAGAGAGAGAGAGAGAGAGAGAGAGAGAGAGAGAGAGAGAGAAAGAGAGGGAGAGAGAGAGAGAGAGAGAGAGAGTGAGAGAGAGAGAGAGAGAGAGAGAGAGAGAGAGAGAGAGAGACTAAAAGGGTTAAATGGCACTGTAAATTTATGCAAGGATATTGACTTAATAAGAAAAATACCTGAAGAGAAACACGAAAGGGATTGTCTATCAGAATGAGTCTTTGTAAATACGACGGAGACAAACCCTAACAACAAAACAAATCCGAGAATTTCAAAAAAAAAAAAAAAAAAAAAAATCCCCCCCCCAAAAAAAAAAATAAAAATCTCTAATAAAAGCCTTCGCGTCCCACCCCCGTTAATATCCGCCGCGAGCGTGGATCCCTCGGCCTCCTCGTAGTGTATAACATCTCAATCCAAACAAGACCTTGGTGCTCCGTCCCCTTCTGTACCCCGA
>NC_091567.1:40881895-40884395 GCF_042767895.1 Penaeus vannamei
AGAAAGGGAGAGAATGGGAGAGAAACGGAGTGAGAGAGAGAGAGAGTGAGGCAGGGGAGGGGAAGGAAGGAGTGGGAGAGAGAGAAAAAAAAAAGAGAGAGAAAGAGAGAGAGGGAGGTGGAGGGAGACGAGAGAGAGGAGAGAGGGAGAGAAAGAGGAGAGTGAAGTGAGAGAAGAGAGAGAGAGAGAGAGAGAGAGAGAGAGAGAGAGAGAGAGAGAGAGAGAGAGAGAGAGAGAGAGAGAGAGAGAGAGACAGACAGACAGAGGCAGACAGAGAGAGACAAAGGAGAGAGAGAGAGAGAGGGAGGGAGAGGAGGGATACGAGAGAAGAGAGAGGGAGAGAAAGAGCAGAGAAGGAGGAGAGAAAGAAGAGAGAGAGGAGAGAGAGAGAGGGGGGGGGGGTACAAAAAGTGAGAAAAATGAATTGGTGACAGAGAGAAAAAGAATGTACATATATTTTCCAGGGTGACCAAAGAATGGGATAGGAAAGATAACGAAAGAGAACGAGAAAGAGAGAGAGAGAGGTGAAGAGAGAGAGAGAGAGAGAGAGAGAGAGAGAGAGAGAGAGAGAGAGAGAGAGAGAGAGAGAGAGAGAGAGAGAGAGAGAGAGAGAGACATATATATACATATATATAAAGAGAGTGATAGAGTGAGAGAAAGAAAGAAAGTGAGAGAGAGAAGGCTGAAAGAGAGGGAGAGAGAGAAAAGCGAACAAATTCCAAAACAATAAAAAAGTACCACATATTTTTCCTCTTCCCCGAACATTATTGGAACGTGAATATTTCCAATGTTCGATGTTTGGGAAAAGTTTTCTGTTCGGTGCTTCGTACGCTCCATATATCTTCATTGGCAACACCGGGAGCGAGGTACTGCAAGCCGGGAAAGTTTGCAACATGTCAAGAATAGTCAATAATGATGCGAAGGTCGGACGTCAAGATTACCAAAGAAAATCAATATATCATGGGAGTTATTTATCTTCTTCTAAAAGGGTTGAGAGTCTGAAAACAAAACCAAATAATAATAATAATAATAATAAAATAAAATAAAACGTAGAGAAACACTTTTATATGTATACTTTAAAATCAGTGAAATAATTTAAATGGAATAGCATGACATATTACCAAAGAAAATAATGAAATATTACCAAAGAAAATAAATATATCATGGGAGTTATTCATCTTCTTCTAAAAGGGTTGAGAGTCTGAAAACAAAACCAAATAATAATAATAATAATAATAAAATAAAATAAAACGTAGAGAAACACTTTTATATGTATACTTTAAAATCAGTGAAATAATTTAAATGGAATAGCATGACATATTACCAAAGAAAATAATGAAATATTACCAAAGAAAATAAATATATCATTAGAGTTATTTATCTTTTTCTAAAAAGGTTGAGAGTCTGAAAACAAAACCAAAGAAAAAAAAGAAAAAAAAAAACGTAGAGAAACACCTTTATATATATACTTTAAAATTAGTGAAATATTTTAAATGGAATAGCATGAAGTATTACCAAAGAAAATAATGAAATATTACCAAAGAAAATAAATATATCATTGGAGTTATTTATCTTCTTCTAAAAGATGAAATATTACCAAAGAAAATAAATATATCATGGGAGTTATTTATCTTCTTCTAAAAGGGTAGAGGGCGTGAAGACAGCAAACGAAGCACCTTTTTATGTATACTTTAAAATCACTGAAATATTTTAAATGGAACAACATGAAATATTACCAAAGAAAATAAATATATCATGGGAGTTATTTATCTTCTTCTAAAAGGGTAGAGGGCGTGAAGACAGCAAACGTAGAGAAACACCTTTATATGTATACTTTAAAATCAGTGATATATTTTAAATGGAATAACAAGAAATATTACCGTGGAAAATAAATATATCATGGGAGTTATTTATTTTCTTCTAAAAGGGTAGAGAGTCTGAAAACAGAAAACGTAGAGAAGCACTTTGTATGTATGCTTTAAAATCAGTGAAATATCTTAAATGGAATATCATGAAATATTATGTGTAACTATGTCCCAGACAGATCATATCGCCTGCATCTATTAGATATAGAATTGTATATATAACAAGTAATTCTAAGTATGCTTTAAAATCAGTGAAATATTTTGAATGGAATATCAGGAAAATAATATATGTTACTATGTACCAGACAGATCATATCGCCTGCATGTATTAGATATAGAATGTATATATAACAAGTAATTCTAAGTATGCTTTAAAATCAGTGAAATATTTTGAAAGGAATATCAGGAAAATGATATATGTTACTATGTCCCAGACAGATCATATCGCCTGCATCTATTAGGTATAAATTTATAATAATAAATAACTTCTGCATGTATTAGATATAAATTTATAATAATAAATAACTTCTGCATGTATTAGGTATAAATTTAAAATAATAAATAACTTCTGCATGTATTGGGTATAAATTGTATATATAACAACTATTTCTGACGCATATCTCCTCCATACGAAA
>NC_091567.1:40889395-40891895 GCF_042767895.1 Penaeus vannamei
GATAGCGAAAGACAGACACCGAATGAGTCCGGTGGAAGGCCTCACCACTTCGTATCAAAATTCCAGAACTCGATCCTTTCCTGGAGTGAATTTTGTGATAAAGTTTACGGGCCGCTCGACGTCTGCAAGAAATTCCTTTATTTTGGAAACTGCTAAATTTTTGATTTTCTCAAACTGGAATTACATTTTTTTTTTGTCAATCTGTTCGATATTATTAGTGTCGGAGTGAGTGAGAGAGATAGAGAGATAGAGATAGAGAGAGAGAGAGAGAGGAGAGAGAGAGAGAGAGAGAGAGAGAGAGAGGGGAGAAGAGAGAGAGAGAGAGAGAGAGAGAGAGAGAGAGAGTGAGAGAGAAAGAGAGTGAGAGTAAGATAGATAGATAGATAGAAAGAGAGAGAGAGAGAGTGAGAGAGATGAGAGAGAGAGAGAGAGAGAGAGAGAGAGAGAGAGAGAGAGAGAGAGAGAGAGACAGAGAGAGAGAGAGAGGGGGGGGGGAGGGAGGGGGAGAGAGGTGGAGAAAAAGATAGAGAGAGAAGAAAGAGAATATATGTATTTGCGACTCGGCATAGGACCAGATTCAATACATTTAAACTGAAAAAAATTGTTGAATAAATCAAAACAATTGGTGCCAAAGGAAGTGCCAAAAAATCTGTTTTATCACCTCTTCAGGCCTAGTGAGCGGGAATGTGGTGCTCCTCCTGTGAACAATCTATATGGAAAGCGAGAAAGAATAATTTGTTGTTTAAATAATACCTGGCATGGTTTAACATATGGTAATTGCTACCAAACATCACTGGATATGTAACTGGTCATGGCATTTCATTTTCATGTCAATGTTACATCCATATGCTAAAACACTGAACAATAATGACGTTATATATATATATATATATATATATATATATATATATATATATATATATATATATATATATATATATATATATATATATATATATATATATATATTCGAAATGTATTTATAAATGTATGTTTATCGAAATCTTTTATTTGACATTTAAATCCTCTTTTTATGCACATTTAAATTTTTTGTTGGGCCATTGAGCGATGATGCCAAGTCGCTGATATATTACGACTTTTATTTTGAATACTGTAAAGTTCAGAGTTCAACAGCTTGTAAATGAGATGTTATTAATATATATATATTTTTTTTTGGCAATGATTCCTGGTTGGAATATCTTGTAGAATAGGGAGGAGGATAGTGTTCGCGAATGACAACTCCAACTCTGTTTCTTCGTCTGGCGCGTCGTTATGCTCAGAGCGGCGGCGAGACCTTCACTGGAGACAGGTGGGGGGGGGGGGGTCGAGTATTCGCTGGCGATAATCTCGGAGGAAATGAGATAGTTGGGGATGGGTGGGGTATCAGATCCAGTAGGAGAATCCCCATAGATTTGAGATACCAGCTACTATGCAATTACTACACAGATCTCCTTCTCCACGAATATGAATTTTAAAGAAAGGAGAAACTCACAAACACCTATACATAGATGTATGTGTTTGTTTGTGTGTGTGTATATATGTGTGTGTGTGTGCGTGTGTCTCTCTCTCTCTCTCTCTCTCTCGTTCTCTGTGTATGTATATATATATATATATATATATATATATATATATATATATATATATATATATATATATATATATATATATATAATCTATATATGTATATATATATTATATCTATCTATCTATCTATCTATCTATCTATCTATCTATCTATCTATCTATATGAAGAGAGAGAGAGGGAAAGGGAGGATGGCAGAGAAAGGCAGACAAAGACAGAGAAAGAGACAGATAGACAGTCAGAGACAGAGAAAGAGACAGACACACAATCAGAGACAGAGAAACAGCCCAAAAGAGACAGCCAGACAGACAGACCCCCAGCCGACGCCACTCGCCCCCCGCCCCCCCCTTATCCCTTATCCCTTGCCTCTAATACCCAGAAGGTCCTCCAGAAAACCTCTCTTCACCTAATACGCGGTTAACAAACGACCAGCTGTTGCTCCTCCTCGGACGCCAGTTATTAACTCATGCATAATGCATGGACTCTGAAATCTTTCTTCCGAACCCCCTGCGTGAGTCTTCCGTGAGGGGAAAAATTGGAAAAAGAAGAGGGGGAAGAAGAGAGAAAGAAGATAAGGGAATGATATGATTACACTGGTAGGAAGGTAATAATGTGAGTTCATACATGGTAATGGTTTTAATATTAAGAAGGATGATAATGATAATAGTTATGGTTGATAATGATAATGACAATAATAACAAAAATAAAGGTAGTAATAATGATGACACTAACAACAACAACAATGATAATAATCATGATAGTTATAGTAATAATAACAATAATGACATTGACAATGACCCGAAGATGGAATCGAGGACGATTCCGAAACTGTTGTCTCACTTTCATCAATATATCTAGTTTGTGCATTGTGGTTTTTTTTCTTCCACATTAATAGTCATAATAACAATAATAATGATG
>NC_091567.1:40894395-40896895 GCF_042767895.1 Penaeus vannamei
GACGGATGACAAATAACCTGCAGTGACTGATGACAGATAACTTGCAATGACTGATGACAGATAACCTGCAATGACTGATGACAGATAACCTGCAATGACTGATGACAGATAACCTGCAATGACTGATGACAGATAACCTGCAATGACTGATGACAGATAACCTGCAGTGACTGATGACAGATAACCTGCAATGACTGATGACAGATAACCTGCAATGACGGATGACAGATAACCTGCAATGACTGATGACAGATAACCTGCAATGACGGATGACAGATAACCTGCAGTGACTGATGACAGATAACCTGCAATGACTGATGACAGATAACCTGCAATGACTGATGACAGATAACCTGCAATGACTGATCACAGATAACCTGCAATGACTGATGACAGATAACCTGCAGTGACTGATGACAGATAACCCTGCAATGACTGATGACAGATAACCTGCAATGACTGATGACAGATAACCTGCAATGACTGATGACAGATAACCTGCAATGACTGATGATAGATAACCTGCAATGACGGATGACAGATAACCTGCAATGACTGATGACAGATAACCTGCAATGACGGATGACAGATAACCTGCAATGACTGATGACAGATAACCTGCAATGTCTGATGACAGATAACCTGCAATGACTGATGACAGATAACCTGCAGTGACTGATGACAGATAACCTGCAGTGACTGATGACAGATAACCTGCAATGACTGATGACAGATAACCTGCAATGACTGATGACAGATAACCTGCAGTGACTGATGACAGATAACCTGCAATGTCTGATGACAGATAACCTGCAATGACTGATGACAGATAACCTGCAGTGACTGATGACAGATAACCTGCAATGACTGATGACAGATAATCTGCAATGACTGATGACAGATAACCTGCAATGTCTGATGACAGATAACCTGCAATGACTGATGACAGATAACCTGCAGTGACTGATGACAGATAACCTGCAGTGACTGATGACAGATAACCTGCAATGACTGATGACAGAAAACCTGCAGTGACTGATGACAGATAACCTGCAGTGACTGATGACAGATAACCTGCAATGTCTGATGACAGATAACCTGCAGTGACTGATGACAGATAACCTGCAATATCTGATGACAGATAACCTGCAGTGACTGATGACAGATAACCTGCAATGATGGATGACAGATAACCTGCCATGACTGATGACAGATAACCTGCAGTGACGGATGACAGATAACCTGCAATGACTGATGACAGATAACCTGCAATGACTGATGACAGATAACCTGCAATGACTGATGACAGATAACCTGCAATGACTGATGATAGATAACCTGCAATGACGGATGACAGATAACCTGCAATGACTGATGACAGATAACCTGCAATGACTGATGACAGATAACCTCCAATGACTGATGACAGATAACCTGCAATGACGGATGACAGATAGCCTGCAATGACTGATGACAGATAACCTGCAATGACTGATGACAGATAACCTGCAATGACTGATGACAGATAACCTGCAATGACTGATGACAGATAACCTGCAATGACTGATGACAGATAACCTGCAATGACTGATGACAGATAACCTGCAATGACTGATGACAGATAACCTGCAATGACTGATGACAGATAACCTGCAATGACTGATGACAGATAACCTGCAATGATGGATGACAGATAACCTGCCATGACTGATGACAGATAACCTGCAGTGACGGATGACAGATAACCTGCAATGACTGATGACAGATAACCTGCAATGACTGATGACAGATAACCTGCAATGATTGATGACAGATAACCTGCAATGACTGATGACAGATAACCTGCAATGACTGATGACAGATAAGCTGCAATGTCTGATGACAGATAACCTGCAATGACGGATGACAGTCATACCCTCTCGCTCTGCTTATGAGTATTTCCACTATGTCCATTTTTGGGCGTAAGGAGAGCAAGGGTAGTGATAATCGGTTAGAGAAACATTGCGCATGTCATACCCATGATAAGTGGTTCTGGCAATGTGAATTGGGTGTGCTATACCCGTGGTTAGTGCTTGTGGTAATATTCTCAGTTGACATGATTTTGTCATGATTATAATGATAATAATAATAATAATAATAATAATAATAATAATAATAATAATAATAATAATAATAATAATAATAATAATAATAATAATGATAATAATAATAATAATATCCATATCCATCATCATAATATAGATAATGATAAAGATAATGATAATAAGGCTAACAGTAATATTAGTAATAATGATAATGGTTATAAAGATAACGATGATGATCATAATGGCTATAATAATGATAATCACAATCATAAAGAAAAGCAAAAGGGTTATGATAATTATACTTACAATGATAATGCTAATAACAATGATGATAATGATAATAACATCTTTATTGATAGCATTAATATCAATAAATTTGTTAGTATTAATAATAATGATAATGATAACAATGGTAA
>NC_091567.1:40906895-40909395 GCF_042767895.1 Penaeus vannamei
ATAATGATACGACTAAATTGGAACCTTTTTTTCCACTATCATAACAGAAATACTTCAATATAGTCTTTGTAAAGCGTGCTACTTCAATACATTTAATTCATTCTCTCTAAATCACCTAATCACAAAGCTGATTCATTCATATGATTATCATTTATTCCTTAATTCCTCCTCTATTGTTTCACTGTAACCCATCCTCTCCAGATCACTTCACCATCAACTGTTTAATTGACATACAATCACCACATGTCGAAACTACATCTCAGTGTATATATCTCGTCCTCCTTTGTGATACGGACGGTGTATATCTACGTAGACACGCTTCGAGGGTTGAGATGTGACTGGTCGAAACTACGGCAGCATTTACACCCGAATAAATCTTGTGTCAGAAGACGTATGTCCTTGGTGAACAGTGTAGGAGAGAAGAGGGAGAGAGAGAGAGAGAGAGAGAGAGAGAGAGAGAGAGAGAGAGAGAGAGAGAGAGAGAGAGAGAGAGAGAGAGAGAGAGAGAGAGAGAGAGAAAGGAAGGAAGTAGAGACAGAGAATAAATCTTGTGTCAGAAGACGTATGTCCTTGGTGAACAGTGTAGGAGAGAGAGGGAGAGAGAGAGAGAGAGAGAGAGAGAGAGAGAGAGAGAGAGAGAGAGAGAGAGAGAGAGAGAGAGAGAGAGAGAGAGAGAGAAAGGAAGGAAGTAGAGACAGAGAATAAATCTTGTGTCAGAAGACGTATGTCCTTGGTGAACAGTGTATACTATGGAGAGAAGAGAGAGAGAGAGAGAGAGAGAGAGAGAGAGTAGAGAGAGAGAGAGAGAGAGAGAGAGAGAGAGAGAGAGAGAGAGAGAGAGAGAGAGAAAGGAAGAAGTAGAGACAGAGAATAAATCTTGTGTCAGAAGACGTATGTCCTGGTGAACAGTGTAGGAGAGAAGAGGGAGAGAGAGAGAGAGAGAGAGAGAGAGAGAGAGAGAGAGAGAGAGAGAGAGAGAGAGAGAGAGAGAGAGAGAGAGAGAGAGAGAGAGAGAGGGAAGTAGAGACAGAGAATAAATCTTGTGTCAGAAGACGTATGTCCTTGGTGAACAGTGTGCACTATGGCCGGAACAGAAGAGAGAGAGAGAGAGAGAGAGAGAGAGAGAGAGAGAGAGAGAGAGAGAGAGAGAGAGAGAGAGAGAGAGAGAGAGAGAGAGAGAGAGAGAGAGAGAGACAGAGAGAGAGACAGAGAGAGAGAGAGAGAGAGAGAGAGAGAGAGAGAGAGAGAGAGAGAGAGAGAGAGAGAGAGAGAGAGAGAGAGAGAGAGAGAGAGAGAGAGACAGAGAGAGAGAGACAGAGAGAGAGAGAGAGAGAGAGAGAGAGAGAGAGGAGAGAGAGAGAGAGAGAGAGAGAGAGAGAGAGAGAGAAAGGAAGTAGAGACAGAGAATAAATCTTGTGTCAGAAGACGTATGTCCTTGGTGAACAGTGTGCACTATGGCGGAACAGAAGAGAGAGAGAGAGAGAGAGAGAGAGAGAGAGAGAGAGAGAGAGAGAGAGAGAGAGAGAGAGAGAGAGAGAGAGAGAGAGAGAGAGAGAGAGAGAGAGAGAGAGAGAGAGAGAGAGAGAGAGAGAGAGAGAGAGAGAGAGAGAGAGAGTGAGAAAGAAAGAGAGTGATAGAAATACAGAGAGAGAGAGACAGAGAGAGAGAGACAGAGAGAGAGAGACTGAGAGAGAGAGACAGAGAGACAGAGAGAGAGACAGAGAGAGAGAGAGAGAGAGAGAGAGAGAGAGACAGAGAGAGAGAGAGAGAGAGAGAGAGAGAGAGAGAGAGAGAGAGAGAGAGAGAGAGAGAGAGAGAGAGAGAGAGAGAGAGAGAGAGAGAGAGAGAGAGAGAGAGAGAGAGAGAGAGAGAGAGAGAGAGAGAGAGAGAGAGAGAGAGAGAGGAAATAGAGACAGAGAATAAATCTTGTGTCAGAAGACGTATGTCCTTGGTGAACAGTGTACACTATGGCCGGAACAGAAGCTAAAGCCTGGCAACATAATACGTTATCAGCCCAGCCTTCTACGCTTTGAGTTTAAGTGAAATGTTTAGAAAATACATACTGGTGTGTATAGAGAGAAGGGAGGGTGGGTAGGAGAGAAGAGGCGTAGGAGAGAAGAGGGGTAAGAGAGAGAGAGAGAGAGAGAGAGAGAGAGAGAGAGAGACAAAAAAAGAGAGAGAGAGAGAGAGAGAGAGAGAGAGAGAGAGACGAACAGAGAGAGAGAGACGAAGAGACGAACAGAGAGAGAGAGAGAAAGAGAGAGAGATGTAGAGACAGAGAGAGAGAGAGAGAGTGTGTGTGTGTGTGTGTGTGAGAGAGAGAGAGAGAGAGAGAGAGAGAGAGAGAGAGAGAGAGAGAGAGAGACAGAGATAGAGAAAGAGAGAGAGAGAGAGAGAGAGAGAGAGAGGGAGAGAGGGAGAGAGAGAGAGAGAGAGAGAGAGGGGGGATGGAGAGAGAGAGAGAGAAGTAGAGAGAGAGAGAGAGAGAAAGAGAGATCTT
>NC_091567.1:40961895-40964395 GCF_042767895.1 Penaeus vannamei
CACACACACACACACGCACACACACACACACACATACACACACACACACACACACACATACACACACACACACACACACACACACACACACACACACACACACACACACACACAAATATATATATATATATATATATATATATATATATATATATATATATATATATACATATACATATTGCCGGAGGGCCTTAGATCCCTTTACCCACGGTTAGCTCAGTTGCAAAGATCATCACCTTTGAATTTAAAAAATAATAACACTAAACTCTGCGGGAATTTCCACCCAGGTTTCATTTACCGCAAAGTGTGGATATTGATCTTGGAGAACTTCTTGCTATATTTTCACACATTAAAATTCCTACAAAGAGGGTTTGACTAAAGTGATGAATTCTTAACGACATGAAAGCTGTAGCCTTAAGCAATATCGGTATACGCAAGATCTATTCATCTGTGGTTTATATAAAACAAGAACAAGACAGTGTGATATTGTGACCGCAAGAATCAGGCTTGGATATAGATAGTATTGGCAGATCAGTAGAGACTGCAATTTCAAAGAAAGAGAGTGAAAACTGTGTAATAAAGAATATAAGCGAACACGTACATTACATCTCAGAGTTGTTACATCTTATCAGACCCTCTAGCAAGAGGTACAGAGAACTATGTAACTATTTCATATCATCTGATGTCCTAGAAGATATACTTATGTTGTATTCTAGATTTGGATTGCAGTAAATGTAACAATGCCTTCCAACGCCCAAGGTGTATGACGGCTTGCAAGAAATAGTATAATTCATATTAATGCTATATAAATTTCCAATGTTATATTATCATGTAATGCTAAGTTCATGCATCAAAGGTACCACAGCTTGCCCACGCCATTGCAGTTAGCAAGGGTTGCATATAAAGGACTAATCTAAACTATAACATAGCAAAGACCGTCGAATGAATGTCAATATTGCTAGACTTTTTTACTTACCATACATCCGGTCAGTCATAGATTATCGTCTATTACACTCGGCATTGTTGTAGAGTTAGATAGGATAGAAACTGCACAAATTGAAGCTATGCAGATCAATTTCGGTGCCACTAAAACAACGAGGATTGTGGGTTTGTAAAAAGAACTTAATTTACCCTCTTCCGAAAGGATATTATATAGATTATAGAACCCCTCTATTGTTCCAAGGGCAACTAAAATAGAAAAAAAATTGACCTTCCGATATGATATTATATAGATGTCTCATTTGATTTTGAATAAATCATAGAACCCCTCCATTGTAGAGTTCCAAGGGCAATTAAAATAGAAAACAGTGTAGCCCAACTTTGAATGGCAACGATTTATACTCAAAATCACACATCCCCGTTAAACATACCAATAAATAAGCCCCTACGTTGGACATGGGATTCCACCATGGAAAATGTCACATGTAAATCCATTCTATATGATTGTCCCCTTAAAAGACACTACCCCCCCCCCTCCTCCTGTTGTACTTACGAAGTACGTACCAGTAATGATCAGTGAGCATTTTGCTGCAACTTTCTCTAATATATAAGAATGCTACACTGGCGAATCCTTGTAGTCTGGGAGCAGATCAGGGTTAGCTTCTGTTGCGTATAAAATATTTATTTTTTAATTTATTAATTTCTATTTATTTATTTATTTATTTAGCATCAGTGTTATAGGAGTGTTCCTGACTGGCCCAGCATCACGGAAACTGTGTCGGCAGGAATAATTATAACTACCGAATTTCTATACAATAAACACTCGGGAGTAATTTTCTACGACTCATGGAGTGCTCTCTAGCCTCTGAACACAAATGTACAAATGTACAACAAATATTATATACGACATGGAGTGCTCTCTAGCCTCTGAACACAAATGTACAAATGTACAACTCTCTAGCTTCTCAACACAAATGTACAAATGTACAACTCTAGCCTCTGAACACAAATGTACAAATGTACAACTCTCTAGCTTCTCAACACAAATGTACAAATGTACAACTCTCTAGCCTCTGAACACAAATGTACAAATGTAATCAAGTATTATATACGACATCAGAATAAACATACATCTTCAAAAAAAACGAAACCTTGATATACATTGTCTGAGAATCCCTAAGCATGACCTAGGCGGTTCCCTTAGCAAGGTCAACGTGATAATATAGCATTTGCTAATCGAACCACGTGCCCTGGCTCATTAAGAGGTGTAATGGCTCGCTTCCACCACCCGATCGGTGCGTTCGGGGTCGAGTGTGTGGTGTAAGAGGGAGTGCGGTGTCAGAAGGAATTTGGAGAGGAGCGTAAGTGCGTGAGTGCCTCTCTCTCTCTCTCTCTCTCTCTCTCTTTCTTTCTCTCTCTCTCTCTCTTTCTCTCTCTCTCTCTCTCTCTTTCTCTCTCTTTCTCTCTCACTCTCTCTCTCTCTCTCTCTCTCTCTCTCTCTCTCTCTCTCTCTCTCTCTGTCTAAACAGATCGTAAAACAAAACACTAACACAGTAAAGTA
>NC_091567.1:40981895-40984395 GCF_042767895.1 Penaeus vannamei
ACAGACAGACAGACAGAGAAGGACACACACACACACAAACACATACACACAGAAAGAGAGATAGAGAGAGAGAGGAGCAGACAAGCACAAAATGAGAGAGAGAGAGGGGGGGGGGGGGCAGACAAGGACAAAATGAGAGAGAGAGAGGCAGAAACAGAGACAGACAGATAACGAAAACGAGCAATGCAGAGAGAGACGCGACACGTTATTTCACAAGCGGGGGCTCGCGTGCCGCACCGCCATAACAGCGGCCGTAATGCTCCTCCTCGGGATGTACTGTTCTCCAGCTGATAATTAAGTTTCCGGGTCGCTGCTGCACGGCTGTGAACTTTACTCGGGAACAATAAGCATCAGCGAGTCCTTGGGAATTAGGACCAATTTTTAAACGTGTTAAGAACGCGCTGTACGTGAGTGCTTTCCTCGAATGTGTGTGCAAACAATAACCTTTTTTTTTTTCTTGCTTTCTTTTTTTTTACGGAAACGACAAGCAGGAAATCAGTGTGTTTTATCTTACAGTTGTAATTGCTGGTGTTTGTGTCTTTTTTTCTTCTTCTTTCTTTCTTTCTTTTTTTGGCCTTTCTCAGATGTATCGTTATTATGAATGTTTTCGTCACCACCGTCATCATCATTATCATCATCATCATCGTTATCATCATCCTCGTCCTCAGCATCATTATCATCATCATCGTCATCATAATCATCACAATCACAATCATCACCATCACCTATTATCATAATCATGATCATCTTTATAATTATCTTTACTATTACCATTGGCATTGTTAGCATAACTAAAACTGTTTTGCACTTAGTAGTATTGTGTTATTAGACCATTAATAGAAACCATATTAGTAAATGAGTAATTGATGAATATTAACTAATTAACAGAAAAGTGTAAGAATGATGTAAACACCCACCAGATAAGTACACGAAAAGTACAGAATATTACACACACACACAAACACACAAACACTAGCACGAAAACATACACACAAGAGAACACGCACACACACATATGCACACACAAATCACACACACACACTCACTTACTAGCACGAAAACATACACACCCGAAAACACACAAACACACACACAAACACACACACACAAACACAAACACACACACACACAAACACACACAAAACACACACACACAAACACACACACAAACACACACACACAAACACACACACAAACACAAACACACAAACACACAAACACACACACACACACACACACGCACACACACACACACACACACACACACACACACACACACACACACACACACACACGCACACACACACACACACACAAGCACAAACACCCACACACACACAACACCAAGCAAAACGCCAGCCAACACAAACACACAACTCCAACAGAGACTCCCCTTATGTACTTCCACGTGTCTGCTTCCTCTCTAGACTCCAGCACTATGTTTAGGATTCCATCTCTTACGGCTCGAACCAACGACCAAACACTTCGGCCTCAAACTAGCAACGCACGTGAGAGAAAGGCAAACAAGACTTCGTTGTTTGGAAAGATCCGATTGCTCTCAAGGCAGAAGGAATTGGATCCTAGCCTTTGTCGGAGGCTTGCTTGAGGGCGGAGGGGAAAAGGAGAGATGGGGGGAGGGTGGGAGGGAGGGGGAGGGAGGGTGGGAGGGAGGGAGTGAGGGTGGGAGAGGGAGGGAAGGAGGGAGGGTAAGGAGAGATGGGGGGAGGGAGGGAGGGAGTGAGGGAGGGAGGATGGGAGAGGGAGGGAGGGAGGGGGGGTAAGGAGAGATGGGAGAGGGAGGGAGGGTGGGAGAGAGGGAGGGAGGGAGGGAGGGAGGGCGAGGGGAAAAGAAGAGATGGGGGAGGGAGGGAGGGATGGTGGGACGGAGAGAGAGAGAGGGAGGGTGGGAGGGAGAGAGGTGTGGGAGGGAGGGAGGAAGAGAGGGTGAGAGAGAGACAGGAGAGTGAAGGAGGGAGGGAGAGAGAGAGAGAGAGAGAGAAAGGAGAGATGGGGAGAGGGAGAGAGAAGGGAGGGAGGGAGCGAGGGCGAGAGGGAGGAAGGAGAGAGAAAGAAGAGATGGGGGAGGGAGGGAGGGAGGGAGGGAGGGGCCGGGGGGAGTTAAAACTTGTATGCACAATACTGAGATAATCAAATATTGATATAAAAATCTTAGTTCGCAATTGGATCAAGATCTTTAATATAGGCTCATCATTCTATTATATAAATTCGTCCGTAGACATGAAAAAGTAGAAAAGAATTCTGAAAGGATTGATGATAGAGAGAGAGAGAGAGAGAGAAAGAGGAGAGAGAGAGAGACAGAGAGGGAGAGAGTGAGAGAGAGAGAGAGAGAGAGAGAGAGAGAGAGAGAGAGAGAGAGACAGAGAGAGAGAGAGAGAGAGAGAGAGAGAGAGAGAGAGAGAGCAGAGGAATTAAAATTGAATATACAATATTGAGAGACTTAACTATTGATGCAGAAATCAAAGATGAACTTGGATTTCCT
>NC_091567.1:40991895-40996895 GCF_042767895.1 Penaeus vannamei
GTGTGTGTGTGTGTGTATGTGTGTGTGTGTGTGTGTGTGTGTGTGTGTGTGTGTGTGTGTGTATGTATATATTTGTGTGTGTGTGTGTGTGCACATATGTATGTATGTACACAAAGAAAGTCATAGTAAAAGCTTTTGATATAACTTGAACATTCACTCATTCAAATGTACTAAAATCTATCGTTCAATACCTCTGTTTACTTAGTTACTACTTACCAATTATTACATTTGAAAAACGAAATATAACACAAGTATCGAATCTAATTCTCATGTGTATATATAAGTATTTATAAGTAATATAAGTTACGAATCTCATTTTCACATGTGTATCTCATCTTTTGGTTGTGTTATAAATGTGCTTCCGTTTAATATTATTTTATCCCGAAATATATCAGACTTTACCCCAAAACTTTTTCATAATAATAGGGGTGACTAAGATAAAATACAGTGTCCACAAATCTAGCCAAATGTATAATCATCCAGGTCTTATTCTGTTATTTATGTTATGGGTAGAACACGCGGTCCTCTGTTGTTCAGTATGTACATGCAAGGATTTACAGGACATCAATTTAACGGTGTACTTTGATATAATCTTTAATTTATACGCAATGTTCAATATTATCAATAATTTATACGCAATGTTTAATATTATCA
Source organism: Penaeus vannamei (assembly GCF_042767895.1). Lineage (NCBI taxonomy): Eukaryota > Metazoa > Arthropoda > Malacostraca > Decapoda > Penaeidae > Penaeus > Penaeus vannamei. The sequence goes on from NC_091567.1 coordinate 40,992,550, forward strand.
ATAATTTATACGCATTGTTCAATATTATCAATAATTTATACTCAATGTTCAATATTATCAATTATTTATACGCAATGTTCAATATTATCAATTATTTATACGCAATGTTTAATATTATTAATTATTTATACGCAATGTTCAATATTATCAATTATTTATACGCAATGTTCAATATTATCAATTATTTATACGCAATGTTCAATATTATCAATTATTTATGCGCAATGTTTAATATTATTAATTGTTTATACGCAATGGTCAATATTATCAATAATTTATACGCAATGTTCAATATTATCAATTATTTATACGCAATGTTCAATATTATAAATTATTTATGCACAATGTTCAATATTATCAATTATTTATACGCAATGTTCAATATTATCAATTATTTACACGCAATGTTCAATATTATCAATAATTTATACGCAGTGTTCAATATTATCAATAATTTATACGCAATGTTCAATATTATAAATTATTTATGCGCAATGTTCAATATTATCAATAATTTATACGCAATGTTCAATATTATCAATAATTTATACGTAATGTTCAATATTATCAAAAATTTATATGCAATGTTCAATATTATCAATTATTTATACGCAGTGTTCAATATTATTAATTATTTATACGCTATGTTCAATATTATCAATAATTTATACGCAATGTTCAATATTATCAATTATTTATACGCAATGTTTAATATTATTAATTATTTATACGTAATGTTCAATATTATCAATTATCTATACGCAATGTTCAATATTATCAATTATTTATATACAATGTTCAATATTATCAATAATTTATACGCAATGTTCAATATTATCAATTATTTATATGCAATCTTCAATATTATCAATAATTTATACACAATGTTCAATATTATCAATTATTTATACGCAATATTCCTTCCAACAATCGAAAAAAATATTAAAGTTATATGAGAAATAATACATAGATTGATAGATACATAAATATAGATGTTATTAGATAGTAGATCATATGAATGGAATTATTAATATGAGTGATGTTTGTAATACGGTCGACAGATATATACAGTAACTATAGGAACGATGAAAACAATGTTAATGTTTATAGATACTGGTTTGGATAATTCTGTAGTTCCTTATTTTAACAACTCGTCTGTTTTTTTACGATTTTGTGCTTTTTTTCCTCTCTCTCTCTCTCTCTCTCTCTCTCTCTCTCTCTCTCTCTCTCTCTCTCTCTTTATATATATATATATATATATATATATATATATATATATATATATATATATATATATATATATGAATATATATATATATATATATATATATATATATATATATATATATATATATATATATATATATATATATATATATATATATAATATATATATATATAGATAGATAGATAGATATATATATATATATATATATATATATATATATATATATATATCTATCTATCTATCTATATATATATATATATTATATATATGTATTATATATATATATATATATATATATATATATATATATATATATATATATATATATATATATCCATCTATCCATCCATCCATCTATCTCTCACGCTCTCTCTCTCTCTCTCTCTCTCTCTTTATCCATTTATCTTTCTATCTCTCATTCTTTCTCTTTCTCTGTGTCTCTGTCTTCCCCCTATCTATATCTATCTATCTATTCGTCCATCTATCTCTATCTGTCCATCTATCTTTCTACCTCTCACTCTCTATCTATCTATCTATCAACATCTCTCTCTCTCTCTCTACCTATCTATCCATCTATTTATTTATCTGTCTGTCTCTGCTTTTTTTTTTTTTCTTTTTTTTTTTTCTCTCTCTCCCTTTCTCCCACCCTCCCTCCCTTCCTCTCTCTCTCTCTCTCTCTCTCTCTCTCTCTCTCTCTCTCTCTCTCTCTCTCTCTCTCTCTCTCTCTCTCTCTCTCTCTCTCTCTCTCCTCTCTCCCTCTCCCTCTCTCTCTCTCTCTCTCTCTCTCTCTCTCTACCTCTCTACCTCTCTACCTCTCTACCTCTCTACCTCTCTACCCATCTCTCCATCTCTCTCTATCTATCCATCTCTCCACCCTCAAAAGCACCCAGCCACTCCTGTCCCTATTCCTGCAGACTCCGCCACTAGCTTCCCCAAAGACCCTATCCCCTGAACCCAGTCTATCTATCTTGCCCGGTAATTGTGAGGTCGGCTGGGCGCTGGTGGGGTGTGTGATGCTTTTGGAATACATCACACCGGGACTAATAATGTCAGCGAGTGGATGGCTGTGTACGTGGAAGGGAGCCAGGGATTTGTGGGTGGGGGTAGGGAGGTAGGGAGGGGGTCGGGAGGGAGAGGAGGTAGGGGGTCGGGAGGGTGGTAGGGGGTCGGGAGGGGGTTAGGGGGTCGGGAGAGTGGTAGGGGGTCGGGAGGGTGGCAGGGGGTCGGGAGGGAGAGGGGCAGGGGGTCGGGAGGGAGGGGGGGTAGAGAGGGAGGGGGGTGATAGCGCAGGGGTGGGGGGGGGGGGTAAAGGTTGACAAAGTAATGTTTGCTCATTAGTTGGCCGTTAATTCATGCCCGGTTTACTCAGCCGCCTTCAGAAGGGAGTGTCACGGCGCCTCGGTGGGATGTTTGCCCGCGTACTTTATGCAGGAGGATCGCGTTTGTGATAATGACATCTTGATGGTTATCCTTTGTGGCTGAGCAAACAGACGGTTTCGTTTTACTTCAGATTAGATTATCAAAACTGGCCTGGAAAGTTTCTGTCGACGACGTGAAGTTATGAAGACGAGTGTCTGTGGGAAGATGAATTCTATTACAAATGATGATTTTGCACCATTCTCTCTTTATTATTCTAGTTTAAATCGGGTTTTAATATATAAGCAAGAGGTGTAATTATTAATGTAAAGGAAGTATTAATAACAGTGTTTCGTATTCATGAAATAGTAATGATAATTGTAAGAGGAGTATAATGATAATTAAAGGAATGTTAGTAGTAATAATAAAGAAACTTGGCTGTAATATTACAAAAATCTGAATTAAAGTAATGGCGATATCAACAGAACAATAGGCAGTAAAGTGTTGACATAAAATGCATATATCGGTATTACAATGTCTCCTGTGACTTTACATTTTAAATTTCATCAATTTATCATACTGAACTACAGCTATCCTGTCATCATACCTAACTAAATTCACAAAAAGCATTGTTATATTTCATGTTCACGTAACGCAGTATTGTTAGCATAGTTTTCTTCATATTTAAATATAATCTAAGTAACGCGACGATTATGCGAACACAACTGTCAGCACTAAATTCATTTTATAATGGAAAATCTCTCGCAACGTTCTCAGCAAGAAATATTAATCAAGCAAATATATCTAATAATTCTGTGTTATTTTGTTCCCTTCTTAATTTCACTTCTTTATATCTAGTAGAGAGAAAAGATAAATATAACGAACACTTGCTTACGTTCCGCGATCTATGTCATTCCATAGGATACTTCAATAAGTGGGTTACTTCCGGCAAGGGGAACCGCAGTGCACCAACTAGCTGGCGGTCCTGTGTCTATATATACACATCAGTCGACAAAAGATCGCAGATTTATTTTGCGAATGTGTCACCTGTCGTTCTCTTTGGCTCGTCCCTAATGCGATTTGGCAACCGATCGATTGCGTTCTGCACGATAGGTGGCCGGAGTTTGCAAGCTGTGACGGAGATAGGACGAGAGGGTGTGTGTGTGACCTTCGCTATGTGTGTCATCTCGTTTTTTTTCCTTTTCTTTCTTTCTTGTTTTCTTTCGTTTTTTACTTTTTGGTTATTTTTTTTTTTGGTGGGGGGAGGGGCGTGTGATTTGGCCTTTGCAATAAACTGTCTTTATATATGTGGTTGTATGTATGTGCATGTGTGTGTGTGTGCGTGTGTATGTGTGTGTGTGTGTGTGTGTGTGTCGCTTTGTGACTACAAAATCCGTGACCTGACCTGCCGTTTCACATTTTGCGACGCGAGTTCCCCGGCTGACCCGGAGTCAACGCCCTTCCTGCTTAAACCTCGCGTATCCTCAGCTTGGTCACATGACCTCGCCCTCCTTCGTCCTAAGCCCTCCTGCGATCCCCTCTCGGCCGAAGGAGGTCAAAGGAGGCGGAGTCAGCCTCAAACCGTCTCTTGCGCATGAGGAAACCCCCGAGGAAACCCCCTTGTAGAAAGAAACCCCTCAGGAAATAAGGTCTCCTGCAGGGGACTGACGGGTAGGCCGATGTAACCTTTTGATAGGTCAGCGGAGGCCAGGGTACTTGCAGGGGCACTCCCCGAGGCGGCCCTGACATGCCTGGCCCTTTA
>NC_091567.1:41001895-41004395 GCF_042767895.1 Penaeus vannamei
ATGTGAATCACAGACATGGTTTACAGACATGTTTTATATATATATATATATATATATATATATATATATATATATATATATATATATATATATATATATATATATATATATATATATATATATGGCACTTCGCACATCCACAGACGCATGTACTGCCTTGTGTTCTTACAGACGAACAGAAGGAGGCTACAAAATGGTACTGTATTTTATGGTGTTGGCTTATTCAGTTCGTTACATCTCTGCAGCAATCTGAATGTCTTAAGATGGTGCCACTGATTATCTTGAGATAATTTCTGGATTCAGTACTTTCAATTTGATGTTATTAAATGTATCTAAGAGTACTTATGATTGTTTATCTACGCAATGTCCCGGATATTACTGTATATCAGAACGAACCATTTCCAGATAAACTACAATTGGAATTGTTCTAGAAGTAATAAGGAAATTGTAGTTGAAATAAAATGTAATAATACCCATGTAATGATCATGTGTACATTTTGATGACATATATGAAGCTTAGGTCGAGCTTGAACTGGCATTCGAAATTTGTTTTGTTTGTTGTTATTTGTACTGTTCGAAATAATCTCTTGAATATGCAAAAGGTCGTTTGGCTTAGGGAGCATAAAAAAAAAGAAAAATGTATATGCATGTAAAATTTTGTAATAATCTTTTAAAGATATATGATTCGAAATTTTCAAATTTTCAGACCTATCTCGTAATGTGTATACACCGTGACACACAGAGAGCATGTGTAGTATATATGTCTATCTCTGTCTCTGTCTCTCTCTCTCTCTCTCTCTCTCTCTCTCTCTCTCTCTCTCTCTCTCTCTCTCTCTATATATATATATATATATATATATATATATATATATATATATATATATATATATATATAGCGTATGTATATATATATATGTATATATATATATATATATATATATATATATATATATATATATATATATATATATATTAAACAATGTATATATATATATATATATATATATATATATATATATATATGTATATATATATATATATATATATATATATGTATATATATATATATATATATATATATATATATATATATATATATACATATATATATATATATATATATATATATATGTATATATATATATATATATATATATATATATATATATATATATATATATATATATATATATATATATATATATATATATATATGTATATATATATATATATATATATATATATATATATATATATATATATATATATACATATATATATATATATATATATATATATATATATATATATATACATGTACAAAATTGTTTATATGTATATATATATATATATATATATATATATATATATATATATATATATATATATATATATATATATATATCCATCTATCTATCTATCTATATACTTATAGGTACATACATACATACATACATATATATATATATATATATATATATATATATATATATATATATATATATATATATATATATATATATATATATAACCTTAGACTCATAGCACACAACAAATAACGTAAACCAAAAAAGCGCACATCAACTTTCTTCCGTAAATTGCATCATATTCTGCCGGCAAATGTTGCATTTAGCGAGCTGTCAGTCACGTTGATGAGGCTGATCGTGTAAGTTCAGTTCAACAAACACGTCGAGAACATGTATTTTTGTCAGCGAGAGTTTACATGTGCAGTGAGCTATGAACGGTATCTGCGGAGTCATTTGTTTCTAAATGTGTATCTTTTTCTTTGTTGGGGATACGTTATTTCCTGATAAAAATATATGGGACCTAATTTCGATCCTATTGAGAATTGAAAAAGAAAATGTAAATCTAGAATCTAAATATAATAATGTAAATATATGATGTAAATATTATAATGTAAATTTATAATGTAAATATTATAATGCAAATATATAATGTAAATATTTAAATTCATAATGTACATTTATAATGTAAATATTTAAATTTTTAATGTAAATATTAAAATTTATAATGTAAATTTATATTGTATTTTTTTTAATTTAAATATTATCAATAAATTTATAATGTAAATATCAAACACATATGATAACGTCAGGAAATCAAATACGTGATAATGAATTGAATCATCCAAAGAATTTGATGTATTTCTACAATCCATCTGAATAAATGAGCCAATTTTAGTATACACCAAAATACAGTTGAAGTCGAACTCATTCACCTAAGACTATGTATTTTGGCTCTTGTGTCGTTTCGTCATTACAACGGTCAGTTTGATTCATTGTCGCTGTCGTATTAGTGTGAATACGTCAATAAAGATTATGGCAATTATAGGCACAAATTATGTATGGTGACAAATGGAAATGACTGCGTACCTGTCCGAGGCAAAATACCTGTGGATTGTACTATTAATCTAAGGGGGAAGGTGTGTCTATACATAAGAAATAAAGAAATAGTGTGTGTGTGTGTGTGTGTGTGTGTG
>NC_091567.1:41014395-41024395 GCF_042767895.1 Penaeus vannamei
CGGACCCTTCACGACCTCTTTCAGGAAAGAGAGAGAGATATGAGATAGAAGAGATAAGGAGAGATAGGAGATAAGAAGATATTAAGAGGTGCGAGAGAGGGAGAGGGTGAGAGGGAGAGAGGAGAGAGAGGAGAGAGAGAATGAGAGAGGAGAGAGAGAGAGAGACAGAGACAGAGGCAGAGACAGAGACAGACAGACAGAGATAAGAGATAACAAGAGATAGAGAGTTGCGAGAGTGAGACAGACAAGAAACAGAAGAAGAGATAAGAGATAAGAAGAGATAAAGAGACACAAACCTCAACGAAGGGAGTGAGACCCTAAGAGCGAAGGGTACCTCGGGTCTCTCCAGCGGCGGCAAAAGGAAGCGATTTAGTTATCCATTCCCGACACAGGAGCAGGCTGGGCGAGTCCGGGACCTCTCCATCACCTCCCTGAATCCCTGAATTATTTAAGGGGGTTTTGCGCTTTGCAGATGGATAGGCCTTTTGCTTCATTTGGGGCTCCCCTGGGACGGAGGGAGCAAGGGGGAGGGAGGGGGTTGGGGGGGGGGGTGTTGGCGCAGGTGGTGGAGGAAGGGAGAGAGGGTTGGTGGTCTGGGGGGAGGGGGTGGGGGAGGGTTGGTGGTCTGGGGGAGGGGAGGGAGAGAGAGAGGGTTGGTGGTCTGGGGGAGGAGGAGGGGGTTGGTGGTCTGGGGGGAGGAGGAGGTGGGAGAGGGGGAGGGTAAGGTGGTCTGGGGGGAGGTGGGGGAAGGTTGGTGGTCTGGAGGGAGGGGGTGGGTTGGTGGTCTGGGGGTTGGGGGGGGAGGGGTTGGCGCAGGTGGTGGAGGAATGGAGGGAGAGGGTTGGTGGTCTGGGGGGAGGGAGAGGGTTGGTGGTCTGGGGGGAGGGGGAGGGTAGGTGGTCTGGGGGGAGGGGGAGGGTAGGTGGAGGAGGAAGGGAGGGGGAGGGTTGGTGTTGGTCCTGGGGGGAGGGGGGAGGGGGAAGAAGAGAGGGGGGGGTTGGTGGTCTGGGGGGAGGGGAGAGTAGGTGGTCAGGGGGGGAGGGGAGGGGAGAGTAGGTGGTCAGGGGGGAGGGGAGGGGTTGGTGGTCTGGGGGGAGGGGGAGGGGGAGGGGTTTGGTGTTGGTAGGAGGAATGGAGGGATGGTTGGTGGTCTGGGGGGAGGGGGAGGGAGAGGTTTGGTGGTCTGGGGGGAAGGGAAGGGTTGGTGGTGGAGCAAGAGAGGGAGGGTTGGTGGTCAGGGGAAGGGAGAGGGTTGGTGGTGGTGGAGGAGGGTGAGGGGGAACAGGGGGAGTGTGGGTGGTAAGGGGAATGAGGGAGTTGGGTGGTGGGGGAGGGAGCAGGGGGGGGGAGGGGGTAATATGCCACTGCTCTTGCGTTGCATATGCTTTCTCTATTTGCTGTCCTATATATGACATATACTTACATACATGTCTATTACTAAATACTTACGTATGCGTTTTAGTATACATGCCCTCATCAAAGTATGGATGTTTTTAACTAATAGATATATAGGTATATATGGATGTATTTGATTATACATATATGTACTCAGTTATGTATGCCTATCTATCTATCTCTCTCTATGCACACACACACACACACACACACACACACACACACACACACACACACACACACACACACACACATATATATATATATATATATATATATATATATATATATATATATATATATATATATATATATATATATATATATGATTGTACATATGCATACATGTATCTGTGTACGTATGTATGTATACGCATTGTGTGTGTGTGTAAGTAAACAGACATCAACATCAACGTGTTTGGAAAGATTAAACGAAACGGAGGCAAAAGAAACAAACAATAAAGTTCTAAATCCGACAAGTCTTATCCGGCACCAAAGCAGCTCGAAGTACGTGGAGAAAGAAGACTCGTAAAAAAAAAAACCTGACCTCGGCTAGCTCCGAACAGGTGAGCCTAGGTCAGGTGATTCTCGGGTGAAATACCTGCCAACAAGGAGGCAAGGTCATCTTTAACCCTTCTGGCTAGAAAGCGGGAGCAAGACGAAGCGATGTCCTAATAAAAAAAAAAGAATTGAGCTTATTTCAATTAAAAGGCGACTGTATTTCAATCGCTTTCGCTTTATACCAATTAAGAGATTTTACCATAGAAAGAAAGACGATTTATTCATTATTCACCTGTTTTTTCCAAATGGCTCGATGACCTTCAACCCTCTCGTGAATAAGACAAGCGTCAGATTCCCAAGAGAACTTAGCTCTGTGTTTATGTTCGCTTTTTCTCTTTGAAAATAGCCTTCCAATTTCGCTTCCCACATGCCAGGAAAAGCATGATCGGTTCTCTGGAATGTATTCGGAAAGTGAGAAGCAGGATCGAAGCCGCTTTCAGGGGAATGGCGAGCGCTGAAATGAGGTTCCATCAAAACAGACTCATTAGGTATCTTATGAAGAATTCACTCGACGGTTTTGACGTTATCCTGACCCAAAAGTTTTCGTAATCTTCGAGGTTTTGGAAGTGCGTGGGAAGGCATGGTGACGTCATAGTGGCTCTTGATGACCTTTCATGACGTTTTCAGTTCCTAGTTCATTAATTCGCGCATTTTGTTTGATCTTTTTCTTTCTTTCTCTCTCTCTCTCTCTCTCTCTCTCTCTCTTTCTCTCTCTCTCTCTCTCTCTCTCTCTCTCTCTCTCTCTCTCTCTCTCTCTCTCTCTCTCTCTCTCTCTCTCTCTCTCTGTCTTTCTCTCTCTCTCTCTCTCCCTCCCTCTCTCTCTCTCATCTATTCATTCGTCCCTCTCTCTCATTTTCTTTTCTATCTTTCCTTCATACACTAATTCTCCCTCTTTTCCCCATTCACCCGTTCGCATATTCCCCTCGTTATCCCATTTTTTCCCTCCTTCCCTCTCCTTCCTTTATTCATCTATTCCCACTCTTTCGCTCTTTTTCTTTGTCGGGACCTACCACACGTATCATTAACATGGCTTTGCACTGCGGGTTCCTCTTCCTGATCTGGCTTTAACTGGCTGAATTCCACTCTAAACAGGCTTTCCTACTCCACAGCCTCTTCCTCTGTAATTCCACGATCATAAATCAAAATATGAGCGGAAGAAATAAGCATATTGGTGGAAATATCTATTTTGCGTCACCAGCAGCAGCAGCATAGGCCAATTGCATGCTGTGACGTCATCAGGGATATTGTATTTCAATTGTGGAAAATGTATTTGTTGAAAGGATTGACTACTGAACCGTCTGCTGCGTTCATTATGGAATCCTCTCTCGGGAAGGCTAGCTAGGTAGCTTATCAAATATATAGATCCAGCCTCTCTCTCTCTCTCTCTCTCTCTCTCTCTCTCTCTTTCAATCTATCTAACTATATCAGTATATCTATATATGCATGTATCTCTCTTTCTATCGCTATCTCTCTATTTATCCATTTATCTATCTATCTGTCTATCTATCTCTATCTCCATTTATGTCTATCTACTTATCTATCTACATATCTCTACCTATCTATCTATCCGGACCTGTTCTTAGCTGACCCATGTTGTAACCCATTTCAATAAAGCAATATCTGTAATTTTCCTTGCGAATGTCCTGAAATTGTGAATAGAATTTACATTTTGCTGATGATTTTGCCTGTTTGAGTGAGAAAAAAAATGAAAGAAAAGAGAAACTAGTCTAGATTATTGAACCATGAAAATAATAGTTTCTGATTCATGATTTCGATGCATAGACGATTCCCTTGGTTTATTTATATGCATGGAATGGCTTGATAATAGTAATTAGAGACAAGAGGTACCTACCGATAAAGAGGAAGAAGAAAGTAAAAGAAAAAAAAGTAAAAGACATTATACGAAAGGAACGTCGAGAAATATAAATTTTCCTGTATTATCCCGATCCAGTAAATGGTTCACAAGACGCGCATGGAAAAGGTTCAGAAAAAGAAGAATTGATAACTGAAGGGTTCACGTGCCGCAGAAATCAAATTGAGTCTGAAGAGAAAATGAAAGAAAAGTTCTGATTCAAATGTTGTCATAAAGATTGAGGAAATCAGCGTAGACTATTATTCAACCATTTCGTCTGTTGAAATCGCCTCGGAAAACGACGTAAAAGTTCACTGAAGACACACACGCACACACACACACACACACACACACACACATATGTTATATATATATATATATATATATATATATATATATATATATATATATATATATATATATATATATATATATATATATATATATATACATATATATATATCATATATATATATATATATATATATATATATATATATATATATATATATATATATATATATATATATATATATATATATATATATATATATATACATACATATATACATACATACATACATACATATATAGATAGATAGATAGGTAGACATATAAATAGATAGATAGATATACCTATGAATACATAAGACTTGAAGTAGAATGTGCTTTTTAGAAAATATTTTCACACTACAATATGTTTCTACAATATAAACGACACAGCCCGATGAAAATGCTTAGGAATATTAGGAGAGTATATCAGGTACTATCCAGTAATGTATTTTATCCAGTAATGATAATGTATTTAATGCGAGACATTTCAAAACCTCGTCTTTATTCACACGTTCCCCTCCACCTCCACCTTGACCAGAGGCAATAACTCACCATAACTCTAAGTCATTTTCACCGCATTATCGGGTAAGAGTCTTCTTAATTTTAATTCCCGTGAACAATGAACGTTTTAGCGTTTCCATTTGCAGGCAAACTCATTCTGCAAGCGTAGTGGAGCGCCGGCACGAGCAAGCACTGCCCGGAGACAAGAAACTGCAGTCAGACACGCAAAGCAACAATAGTAAATGCAATTTCTGGTTATGGGGAGAAAAACAGACAAGCGCAAAAGGATTTTACTAAGTAAGAGATGTCTGTTATTTCAATTACAGCCGAACCGAGGAATTTGCATTCGGAGCTGTTCTGGGATTTGGCGGAGAGGTTGATAGTTAATAGTCGGGTTTTATTTTCCACGTTAAATGAGAAAGCCTTTTTTCTTGCTTGCGAGGCTTTGCAAGCATTATATGTGTATATATATGTAGATGTATGCACACATACACATACACATACACACACACACACACAACACACACACACGCACACACACACACACACACACACACACACACACACACACACACACACACCTATATATACATATTCATATATATATATATATATATATATATATATATATATATATATATTGTGTGTGTGTGTGTGTGTGTGTGAATACATATATACATATATATATATATATATATATATATATATATATATATATATATATATATATATATATATATATATATTCTTACAAAATCAATATAGATTATTATTATTTTGTCATAAGGTACGCTGTACTGGGAGAAATCAGAGGTAGGATGTCGGTTGTAGGAGACGAGGCCTGATCTCGCTGGCGGCAGATCGAGTCGAGTGGCAGAAGGAGAAAAGTTTCAGGTAGAAAGATTAAGGGATTGAAATCTTAAGAGACTGTATATTTATAGCAATAGTAATCATATCTGTGATCATTATGACAGTGATCAGAATAATAATAATAATAATGGGAGTAATAATAACAACCGTATTTATGATATTATATAAAACACTAGTAATAACAATAGGAGTAATAATAACAACCGTATTTATGATATTATATAAAACATGCGATGTTTGCTTTCAAAACACGCCAACAGTTTCTCGTCACCGACCTCTTCTTCCGACGCTCCTATAGTGACAAAGTCTGTCCGTGATCATAATAATAATAACAATAGGAGTAATAATATCAACCGTATTTATGATATTATATAAAATACTAATAATAATAATAATAATAGGAGTAATAATAACAACCGTATTTATGATATTATATAAAACACGCGATGTTTGCTTTCGAAGCACGCCAACAGTTTCTCGTCACCGACCTCTTCTTCCGACGCTCCTAAAGTGACAAAGTCTGTCAGTGATCATAATAATAATAACAATAGGAGTAATAATAACAACCGTATTTATGATATTATAAAAAAACACTAATAATAATAATAATAATAGGAGTAATAATAGCAACCGTATTTATGATATTATACAAAACACGCGACGCTTGCTTTCGAAACAGGCCAACAGTTTCTCGTCACCGAGCCCTGTCTTCCCACGCTCCTAAAGTGACAAAGTCTGTCAGTGATCATAATAATAATAACAATAGGAGTAATAATATCAACCGTATTTATGATATTATATAAAATACTACTACTAATAATAATAATAGGTGTAATAATAACAACCGTATTTATGATTTATATAAAACAACGCGATGTTTGCTTTCGAAGCACGCCAACAGTTTCTCGTCACCGACCTCTGTCTTCCGACGCTCCTAAAGTGACAAAGTCTGCCGGGAAGTACACGAACCTTCCGCGCCGGACAACGCGTGATAACAACACCGGCTCTTCTGAGGATAGTCAACAACAGGCGGTTTATGGCGCCGGCTGAGACAAGACGCTGCGAGGAGAGGCTACAATGGATGGTTTACGGCGCTTATTTAAGACAAGACGTTGTTGTACTCCAGCCGTTCAGTTTACTACTTCCTCGGTGCGGCAAGGACACGGACAAGGAAATCCCCGTGAAATGACGGCTTCTGAATGAGGACGCCTTATCTCCCAGCTGCAGGATGTCCAACGGGAGGCGAAGCTGCGCGCAAGAACTTCGCTATGCCGGAGGGTTTAATAAGATGAGAGCCTTTGCTAATGGAGAACTACAAAGACCTTTTGGAACGCTCGCCCTCTGCTCTTCTTGTGGTAATTTGTATTTCAACATTTTTGGATAAATGATTTCGCTTGTTCAGACGTGAAAATCCAACTTATCTGTATATTTCTTAGTTTATTAGTTTACTTGTTTATCAAATGACCTATCTGTATGGAAACACAATAGAGCATATATTCTCATATTCATACGCACACGTGCGTGTAAAAATGTATGCATATCTATAGATTTACTTACATAAGCAGAGAGAGAGAGAGAGAAGGAGGGAGGGAGGGAGGGAGGGAGAGAGAGAGAGAGAGAGAGAGAGAGAGAGAGAGAGAGAGAGATAGAGAGAGAGAGAGAGAGAGAGAGAGAGAGAGAGAGAGAGAGAGAGAGAGAGCGACAGAGACTGACAGACAGACAGACAGACAGAGAAATGAGGGGTTCAAAGTAATTCAAATCAACAGATTTAACAAAAACGTATACAGTTCTTGTTAATATTATTGTGGTTTACAGACACTAGAAATACATAGTTTATGTGTGTGCAAAATAAATTTATGCAAACACACACACACACACACACACACACACACACACACACACACACACACACACACACACACACACACACACATTTACATTTATATACATATATATGTATATCGAAATCGAGGATGACTTGACATTTCATTAAGGAGTAACTGTTACAATTATCAAGATGTATTGATTCTCACAGAAACCTAGACTGCACTGCCAACCCGAACGAAATGTATATATGCATATTTTTCTTTTAATTTCAAGAAAAGACAGGAATGTGTAGCGTATGAATTTTCCAAACTAATGAAAACACGCACCTGAGAGCTCTATAAATAATTAGATACCTTAATTAATGTCACTATTAAAACCGGGGAAGAAATTACGGGAGTTGGTACTGTTTGTTATCATTTTCCTTCTCTATTCTGGTTTAGTAGCATTGCTGGGTATTCAAAAATCTTTCTTATAGTCGAAGTGATTTCAAATATACATTGAGACCGTAAGGATCAGACAATATTTTTTTTTCAGTGGGGCGTGTGGTTCTTCCTATAGCTTACTCTAAGAATGATAATAATAATAATAATAATAATAATAATGATGATGATGATGATGATGATGATGATGATGATGATGATGATGATGATGATGATGATGATGATGATGATGATGATGATGATGATGATGATAATAATAATAATAATAATGATGATAATGATGATGATGATGATGATGATGATGTTACTAAAAGCGTAACAAAGGAAAAATATATATAATGTGAAAGAAGAAAAAAAAAACATGAAATTATATGGAATGGGAGTTGGTTTATTATCCAAGAACAGGTTTGCTCTCACTGAATCCAAGCTAATCTAATCCCAGGAGGATTTTTTAAACCATGGGTACTTAATTTCACTTAAATTATCATAGCTACATGACAAGCAAGTCTTATAATTACATTCATAAAAATAGCTTGACTAACCCAGCGACAGATGAGAAAATTACAGAAAATTGGCTTGCTGTCTTAATCTCGTCCCTTCTTATCTAAATAATTATTGAAATTTGAACAATTAGTGAGAAAAGTGGGTCAGAGGATTAAAGGAAGTAAAGAAAATATTTCCAAGTCTCTTCCTTGTGTTTATAATTGCTCATGTTATAAAACTCAGTGCTTGATTCTATGTATTCGGCACCCGTGTAGTGATGTCGTATTTGCCGCTAATGACCTTAATTATCCACGTGCCGGATAATTTTAAATAATTAATTAATTACACTTTGGGATGGAGTCGCCACCTCGGACGCTCCGGCGACGTAAAAGTTTCGTCGGCTTGCCATCGGAATTTACAATCATGTTTTCCGAAGTGTCTTAATATGGCTCGTAGATTTATCAAAATATTATTGTTTATCCTAGTCTGTCCAGGTGGTTCTCTCTCGGGGTATTTCAGCCAATAAGAACTGCGTGTAAACGAGCCAATGAGAACGCAGATTAAGCAGTCTATAAAAGGGGGTCTATGTCCTGTCCTTTCATCCTTTCCGAAGTGTCTTAATATGTCTCGTAGATTTATCAACTTATTAATATTATCGTTTATCCTAGTCTGTCCAAGTGGCTCTCTCTCGGGGTATTTCAGCCAATAAGAACTGCGCGTAAACGAGCCAATGAGAACGCAGATTAAGTAGTCTATAAAAGGGGGTCTATGTCCTTTCACCCTTTCCGAAGTGTCTTAATATGGCTCGTAGATTTATCAAATTAATATTATTGTTTATGCTAGTCTGTCCAAGTGGTTCTCTCTCGGGGTATTTCAGCCAATAAGAACTGCGTGTGAACGAGCCAATGAGAACGCAGATTAAGCAGTCTATAAAAGGGGGTCTATGTCCTTTCGCCCCTCACTCTTAGTCATTCTTTCCGCTGCATTGACTCCCGAACGAGCTCGTCAGGTACTAGAGGCCGAACCATATTGTTGAGTCAGCTTTTCGCTATTCTTCGGCTTTTTTTCAGATTAGTACAGGACTGGAGAGTATAAAGGACTACATAGAACAGGCTGTGTGTGTAGCGTCTGATGAGTTTTGATAAAGAAAATATTGTAAATACTTTTTTTTCTTTCTTTCTTTCAATGAGTGTAGCGTCTGATGAGCTTCGATAAAGAAAATATTATAAATACCTTTTTTTCTTTCTTTCAAAATGATATTGATATGAGGTTTAGATTTTCTTTAAGCACTAAATACGCTACCACTAATAGCGCCACGACCTCGGGTAGTAGAAGGTTTGTTGAAAATAAATGAAACATCTATGAAATGAAGTCACTTTTAAATTCTTCCCACAACATTTTAACAACATTAATTAAGATAAAAAAAAAACTACATCTATACATATACGTACACATGTATGTATTTAAAGATACATCCACATACGTTTGAATATGTGTGTTTTCGTCCATGTTCTGTACCTGCTTGGTTCTCCGTATGCAGAAGCCTGGGGGAAAGTGCTTGTGTTGGCTTGCTTTCGGGCTTACTATTTTGCATGCATGATGATCCAATTAAACCCGCCAATGAGAGGCACAAATAGGCGTCGGATCTTTGTGTTGCATTACGTGCACTTTGGCAACATGCACTGCAAAATTTTGTTTAGGTATTTGCTTGTTTTTCCACTCCGTTCTGCACGTGGTT